>NC_056734.1:847929317-848056817 GCF_019279795.1 Protopterus annectens
ACGCACACACACACACACACACACACACACACACACACACACACACACACACACACTTCTACCTTTACCTATCTACTTCTTACATACACGCATACAAACCCCTATCTACCTATTTCTTATATCCACACACCCCTACCTACCAATTTCTTGCACACACACACACACACACACACACACACACACACACACACACACACACACACACACACACACACACCTTTTAAACACTTAAACACAAACACACCCCTACCTCTCACTTGTACACTCGTCCGCAGTCCAAACGTCTTCTGGAATTCAAATTCCATGCCAGCTGTGGAAGATGAAGACATAAACCATCGGTTGCACAGACAGAAAAGACAAAAACAGGTTGCAAACACCTGTTCTGTCTGTGTGACTGAATGCAAAGGACATTGTTAAAGAAGAATGTCCTTAAAAAAAAAACAAAAAAAACAAGGCCAAGAATACAGCTTCCATGGGACCTGATAATATCCCTGGCTGTGTTCTACATGAACTACAAAGCGAACTGGCACAACATCTGCGTGCCCTGTTCCATCACAGCCTCACCTCATGCTTTGTCCCTACCAAATGGCACACTGCTACAGCCATCCCTCTCCATAAAGGGAGAGTGACTACAGACCCTGGGAATTATCGCCCCCATTAGCCTGATGAGTCTGATATGTAAAGTTATGGAGCGCATCATTATGGACCTTGTTAACAAAGATGTAGGAAATCTCCAAACTCTAGACCCCACACAATTTGGCTTTGTGAAAGGGAGATCATACCTGCTCAACCTAATTGACTTCTTTGAGTCAGTCAAGGTAAGGAAGTGCATACAGCCTACTTCGATCTGGCCAAGGCATTTGATACCATTCCTCACTCAGGAATTATTGATAAACTCACCAAACTAGGCATCAACCCCTATATCACTAGGTGGCTTGCTAATTGGCTCACAGATAGAACACACAGTGTGAAAGTAGTGGACTTCAAGTCAGACTGCCAACCAGTCATGAGTGGAGTCCCATGAGGATTGGTCCTGGGTCCTCTCCTGTTTGGCATTATTTCTCAGAAGTCCAGGCCAGAACAAAGGGACTCTGGGTGACCAAGTTCACAAATGAGTGCAAGCTGGGAGCCATTATTAACTCCTCAAGTGATGCAGACATCCTACAGAAAGGCCTCACTGAGACCAATGACTGGTGTCGAAACCATGGCCTTAAGATTAACACCAAAAAATGCATCACCATCCCCTTTGGTAAAAACTCAGTTCTCACTAATTATTGCATTGATGGTAGCCCACTGAACACTGGAAGTGTTATAAGAGATCTGGGGATGCAGGTTGTCAGCAACTTTTCTTCTACCACCACATTTTCACTGTGATCAGAAAGTCCTTCTATGTGGTACATCTCATTACCAAGGGTTTTGCATCCAAGAATAAAGCGGTCATAGTCTCTCTCTCTACTCTTCCCTCATTAGACCAGTCATCGAGTATAATGCCTCATTTGGCATGTACCTCACTAGACACCTGCAACAGCTGGAGAGGCCACAGAAGTACCTCACAAAGAGGATCCTAGGCCTTAAACACATGTCCTACATGGACAGACTCAAAAAACTCCAGCTATTCTCTGTCTCACATTGTCTACTAAGAGGTGATCTCTGCTTGACTTACAAAGCCATGTCTGACCCAGCTCTGTTAGAAATGCTACATCTAAAGAAATCCTAATCCCTCCGCACCACATGCTCCAGAGACCTCAACCTTATTACCACAATCAACAGAACATGCTGGAGGGACAGGTTCCTCACCCAGAGATTGCCCATGCTCTGGAATAGACTTCCCTTACATGTCAAGCAGAGCACCTCGCTGACCCTCTTCAAGAGAAATCTTGATGAGTGTATGGGTAATAGAAAATTCACCCCAGGGATCACTCCAATGGCTCTACTTGATAGAGGTACTGGGAACTAATGTCGGGTGGCACGATGCCAGGACACTTCTATGTGCTAGGCTTGTAAAGGCTCTACGGCCATTAGCCTAGTACACACCTATGAACGTATGAACGTAATAGCCAAATAAGCAGTAGTCTGTCTATTGCTCTGCATATCTGTAGTGGTGTAGAGCCCTTTCTAATAGACTCTTAATAGAGTTATACTCATGTCAATAACTATTGACTACACAGAAATGGCATTGCTGAGGAAGAACATTTGACTAGAAACTTGATATTTATAGACAGTGAATTACAGTGATATGAAGCTTGTGATGTCAGAGAAAATTACTCCAGATCAGTGGGTTGAGTGGGATAAACAGATGATAAGAAAATAGCAGGCTGGCAGAAAAGAAAGGGTAGAAAAAGATATAGGAATAGAGGCAGACGACAAGAGGAAATAGGCAGAGATAATTTGAGGAATACTGGTAGGGGGGTAGGGTATGAAAAGTTGAAGAGAGAAAATGCAGCTATAAATTAAGAGTACAGCAAGATTAGGAAAGGGTTGAAAGACAAGGTATAGAGAGCATGGAAAGTGAGAAAGTGAAGAGAAAGAGACACACATAGACAGACAGGGGGAGACAGATGAGAGACAACACCACAAGAAAAGCAGAGGAAAAGCAGACAGGGAGGGACATTCAGACAGATGATAGAGACAGAGGGCAGAAAGATACACAAAAAATGAGATGTCTTATAGGAAGAGTACAGGAAGGACAGGGAAGAGATTAAGTGGATCACAAGGAGGTAGGCATCCAACACAGACAATGAGAAAGACATGAAGGTCTGGTAATGGAGGAGGAAAGACTACAGACAGAAGATAAAGTGGTATGGGGCAAGAAGTAAAGGAGATGAAAGCTGGTGTGCAGATAGAGAAGAGGGTTTTGATGACTGGAGATGAGTTAACAATGGGGGTGCAAGAAGCTTAGTGTGTGAGTAAGGGGAGAACAGATATCATAAAATTGCCTTTGGGGCTTAGACTCAGTAAGAAGCTGGAGGAGGTGGCAAAGACGATCACCAGAAGGAAGGGATATATGTGCATGATCTGATGCATGTAAATGCCAATGACCCTTCGGATGAGACAGCTGAAGAGGTAGCAAGAATAACGAGGAGAAGTGACAGGGGGATAACAGGAGATGGGGTTGAAGGTAGCATTGTCTGAAGTGTTACTTGTACTGGTAACCAGTATGCTGCAGAAAGAAAGGATTAGTGAGTAAACTGGCTGCTTGCAGCAATGGACAAAACTTGGGAATGGTAGAATGATAGCAGAGACCGAACAGGGAGGCCATGTGTAACCCAGAAGGGATAGTGGCATTTAGTGCTAAGTTGGAAAGTACATTACAATGACTGTACATTTAAACTGAATTGGAAGGTGGGAGGGAGTAAAAAAGAAAATAGTCTCTCCACACCGCCAAGCCAAATAAAATTTATTAAAAAAACAACAAAGCTTTCAGATATAAAAAACATCCTTCCTCAGTGTCTTACACAAAAGAAAAGTTAAAACCAACATTTATACTAATAGCACATGACACAGCCATTAATTGATTAAGGTGAACACCCAGTTCTTAAAGATACAGAAACAATGATAAAAGGGATAAGAAGTATATACATATCTTCCTCTCATTTTTTTCTAATTTTCCTTTGTTTAGTTTTTAGAATAGATTTTAGTGTAACTTGTTTATTTAAGCCCGGGTCTTTTCAAAGCTGTGTCAGAGCAATTGTGAGCTAGATGAAGATTGAATAACAACACCCGGTTGACAGACATAGCAAACTTAGTTAACCATAGGCTAGAAATGCTAGCTTGAAGGTCTGAGGAATGTTTGTCAGATAGAAGAGAGCCCAACACTGAGCCCTCTGGTAACTGTTTTGCTTTCAGAAGAATTGTAAATTAATATTGGAAGATATGGTAATGTTCGTAATTTGCTCTTTCTATTGTCACTGTGCATATTTTCTTAATGGCATTGGTAACGTTCTCCCTGGAATATATCTATACATAGACTTAGTGCTAACAAGCAAACTTGACTGATCTATATGTCATGCAGTGCACAGTTCTTCCACAGAGTTCTCAGTTGGAATATTGACATAATGGAGGTCTTCTGTACTTCTAATATCTAATAAGCCTCCTGACATGAGACATACTAGAAAATGGAGGAAATATCTACCAGAACTGAAGAAATGAATCTTTAGTTGTGAAAAAAAACATATTTGCTGTCACAAATTCCTGTGTCTGTACTACAGAAGCATAGTTCTAAATGAAAACAAGGCTCAACTTCACCCTCGTGAATTTTTTTCTCTAGAAGGAAATGTAACTGAAAACTGAAAAATCTGGATCCATAAATCTGATTTATTGCTTAATGCAAATGAATCATCTGAAAAGTATTAAGAGGTACAATGTGCTCAATTCCTGCATGGTGTTAAGGAAACATTGATAAAGGTACTTAATTATTTTACTTTTCTTAAAGATAACAAATGACAAAATAGTACTTATCCAAAGTAACTTAGTGTGTCCACCAAGGTTCCAGGCATAAAAAACTCAAACTCAATGTAAAAACACAACTCCTGTTTAATAGAACAACAGGATAACAACAGGATAAGCACTTTCACAATAGTGCTTCATCAGATCCTAATATAAAAAATGAATCAGCAATCCAGTCATTTAAAAAAACATTCAACCAATCAGAGACCTTCCTATTAATGCTGCAATGGTCTTGCCTTTAAGGCAGGTTTTAAAGGTATAGTAAAATTTAAACCTGGCCCCCTGTGTGCCTGTAAAACAGCTATCCAATTCATCTCCCTATATTCAGTTTTATTACATAAATCACCCCCTCTAAGACCATTACTAGCTTGTACACTTCATTCTTGATTGTACAAGCTAGAATGGGCCCCATAACATGGATCAGAGCTATAACACACTGCATAATTGGCATTATTCAGAGATGCTCACACTAAAACCCTTTATTAACATGATAGCTGCACAATAAACTCTGTTGTAACATAAAAAATGTCACTGCGCTATCAGTTTTCTACAGTGAGCAAGTGTATAGTACAGTACAGTACAAATCAAAGATTTAGTCATATTAACATACAGGAAAAATGACAACATACAGGATTATTTGCAATGTACTGCACATTGTCAACAGTGTTCCAAGAAACATGACTGCTACACAAACTTCTCCCACAGGGTCATTGTGTGTGATAACAGTGCACTGGCCTTGAAAGGTCTGACAGGGTATTGGGGTGTTCACACTGAAACAGCACAGGAATGTGGCAGGACAACTTGCATTCCTTTTAGGGGCTGGGCATTCAGGCAGGGCACAGGGCAGCAATGCATAGTGTCATGAGCACTGGGTGCCACAAGTACCAATAACACATACTGAACAGCTAATGTAGATGCAACTCAAGGCATCTCAGCATGACTGATAACCATCTTCACTGGATACTGTTTGTATAAAGATAAGCCAAAATTTCTGAACCAAGCTGCCATGTTTCATTTCCTGTTTTGCATGCACAATGTCTCTAATTAACATAATGACACTCATTTGCATGTCATTATGTGATCAGCTGCATGCAATATATACCGTGATATTTTTCACTCTAGTGCAGTTGCACTACACATCTTTGAATTTTCCTCCCTCTGTGAATTGCCACTGACCACTCTATTTTGCCTAATTCAGTCAACTAGTTGTTTCTGAAAACCCCCAGTATGTCAACATGTGTAGGCATGGTAAGAGCAGTAAAGTCTATATTTTCATAACAGAGATTACCTGATGTTATATCTAGCAATGATTCTAAGTAAGTATGTCACAAATATAAAAGATCTGTCCATGAGTGGAAGTTCAGCTTAAAACATCACATTTAAACTATCATCAATTTAATGAAAAAATAGTAAACTGTCAGTTAACTGGAACTCAAGCAACCGGCACTCTCAAGCAACCAGAAAAAAAATATTGAAGAAATACAGTACAATATTCATGTGTTGCACTTTCTGTTTTCCCCCCACAGAAACATACCTTACATTTTTAACCAAACAAATATATAGGGTACAGTATTAGACCTATTTTTAATAGTAACTCTCAAGCAACCAGAAACTACAGTTACCCTGCATCTACCAATCCCCATAGGTGCCGGTTAACAGAGTTTACTGTAATGAGGAAACTCATGAGTAAGAGATGTAATAAAAGCTATGAAGACTGCAGCTTTTATAATTTTTGAATAGTTGGATTTCCTGGCATTTAACACTATGTGTTGTGGCAGTGAGCTGTTAATAAGCTGTTTCTAGTTTGGTAAAGAATTTGATTCCTTTAACCTGCATTTGTCTACTGTGTGACTGAGTAAGTCACTTAACTACAGAGTGCTCCAGGGTCACCTGTTAAAAAGGCACTTGTGTCCAGTAGACTTACCCTGCTAAAAGTATAAAATAAATAAAAGAATAATGGGCCCCATAATTTTAAAACATTTTAATCAGCGATCTCCCAACTGAAAAAAGCATGCAACCTTTATTCAATAAGCAGGCAACTCCACACTGACCTGAAGTGATAGTGACCTTCATATGCTACAGAAAAAAAACAGAAGGGTCTCTCTTACATCTAATGAATTGTAGTTAACCAACTCACAACTCTGCCTTAACCCCCCCCCCCTGAAATAACAGGAAATCTCTTCACCCCAAACCAAACCAGACATAAAAAATAACTTCACAATCACCTCCCCAAACAACATGAGAATTGAGATTATGCTCTATACAGAGCTGTTTGGGGTACCACTAATGAAAATCTAAACCTCATCATACATATAAATGAAGCAGTTACAAACACACCAAACCCCACAGCTGTATACAGAGCTGCATCCTACTTTACTAGCATGACTTAACAACACGTTGCCTCATCACTGCTCCTCCCAGTCCTTTTTGGTGCTCTCCGATATGACCAGTCGCCTACTTAGCCAGAGCAGGCAGCTCAAACAATACTATAACAAGATAGTTAAACTGACACCACAGACCCTACCCATCACTGCCTAACACTCAAACAGCGGTCCTGGCTCCATCTTCCACTTACTTTCACTTGGTATATGTAACCTGTGATGCTAACAGTTCTTGGCTTCCTCGTGTAGTAGCATTAATTTTCTTCAAAGAAATGTGGAGCTGTTTTAGGTGCTGAGAGAGTCTCTTCCCAATAAACTCTGTGTTTGTCTACTCTCATTCACAAGCACAGGTATCCAGTTTATAGATGAACAGACAGGGACAGACAAACAGATACCTTATATCTCCAAAGCATAATGCTAAAGAAGCCTTTAACATTATAACTAGATTTATTTAGAGTACTTTTGAAATTATTTTTCCAGATGTATGAAAATGCAAAAGTGTTACCTGCTTATTTTATAGTCTTTTGAAGAATTTCAAATTTTAGCCACTTGGTACAATTACACATTGTGTCTCTACAGAATGGTCTACTGAAGGCAAGTAAAGGCTGGCTGCTGTGTGTGTACATATTTGTGTGTGTTGGGGTGAGGTTAACAGATAATATGCTGAGACCTATAAACCTCAAGTTTAGCAAAATGAAGTAAATTATACCTACTAAATCAAACAGAGCAGCAGAAAAATGGTGGTATTCATAGTCATAACGCAAAGCGTTAACGTTATCCATGATTGTTAGAATCCAATTACATTAATGTGTGATGGCCATGGATAAGCCTAGGCAAAAGAAGTCATCATCATCTCCTTTTGCCTTATGTCGGTTAGGGGTTACCACAGCAGAACAACAGTCTGCAGAATGATTGGCAGCCCTGCACCCAAGCTTCCATAGGAGGCACACACATGCATACACTCACACCTAGGGCCAATTGAGAGGGTCCAAACCAACTACAACATATTTTTGGGATGTGGGAGGAAACTGAAGCATCCAGAGGAAACCCACACGACCATATGGAGGACATGCAGACTCAACACAGAAGGCACCCCAGCTGAGAATTGAACCGGAGAATCTGTTGCTGTGAAGTAGCTACACTAACCACTGCACCACCATGACCGCCCAGAGCAATGAAGTGATAATGAGATGTAAATGAGAAATGATGCAAAACAGCACATACTAATGAAACATTCTCTTGCCTATTTACGACTCACAGTGAAATTTTCCTATTTTCCACACTTTCTGCAGATTCATTATATAAAGAGGAGTCAAACCTATTCTGTCTACATAGTAATCCACAAAGATGCTGTTATTTGCTGCTAGCCTTTCTATTTCTAATAGTGAGATGCTTGTCTTAGCTGAGCTGAAACCACTTGCACCCAGCGGCACTCACCTGACAGGAAGGTGAAGATATAAACAGAGAATAACCCATTATAATTTTGATAATAAGGTAATGCTAGATAGGTTTAGAGTGGACAGGGATAATATAAGGATGTTAGTGAGTACATATGACCCCCATAGGGGTACTGGAGGAGTATGTGGACTTCCAAACCCTGTGTACACTAAGGTATGTATAGCTCTCTCTATATATACTTGTCATGGGGACCTTCCAGAGACAGACTGAGGACACAGTGGACATTTCTCAGCCTTCTTCCTTGAGGATACTGCAGCAGTTCTTGGATATACTGTTGACACATCTGGATAAGTATATCTAATTCCTGTTTTTTCATCATTATTGAGTCAGGAATATGCACTACTTTTATGGAGTGGCACATTTCCCTGAGGTACTCAATGTAATAGATTGCACCCATTTTGCAATTAAGGCCCTTTCTGGTCCATGAGGTGAGCAGTACCACAAAAGGAAGGGCTTCTATTCCTTCAGTTGCCAGGTAGCATGTGAAGCATGGGGGGCATCAACCAGCATCCTGGCATTTCCCATGATTGCCATATCTGGTACACTAGCTCACGCTACCAACTATTCATGTATGGTAGAATGCCCAGTGGACGCATTGTTGGTAAGTGGAAAAATATGTTTTTCTCTTTTTTTATCTAAGCAGTTATTCATGGTAAAAGACACTGCTGAATGCAAAACCACCTTTTCTTTGCCCCCCCCCCTTTCTTTCTTTTTGGTAATATGGATTTTCAAGGGGAACTGCAGAAGAGAACTTTTAATACAACCCTGTTCCTAATAAAAAGAGGGGTCTTTGGTCTCCTCGTGGGTTATTTTAGGTGTCTGGATAACTCTGGGGTCCATTCAATATGATGGATGTTTACTGCATGTTGCATTTTGCACAATATGATCCTGCACCAGTCTGGTGGTGATATCACCCATGCTGTCAGTGCAGCTCCCAGTTCCAGTCTTACTATGACTAAAGATGACCAGCTAGCAGCATTAGTAAGGGACCCTATGTTGAAGGCTTGTGCTCAGTATATGGCTGTGCAGGTAAACAGGTGGCGAATATTCCAGAACTATGAACCATGACATTCGGGTTACTGTTTCTTTTATTGTAAAAATCACACAGACTATATCTGATGCATGAAGTGATACATGTGGGCTATGATGTACACTGCATGGCCTACTGTCACTGTTCATCTCACATTCCTTCTCATCTTTAAATAATTATTTTTTTATTCCACAACAGATACTCATATTATTGCTGGTAAAAGTCGTGCCTGAGTACTCACTGACTCCTGTTCAGTAACATTGTAAGGCATCATATAAACAATAATCATACTATTAACTGTTTTGCACAATACATTCTGCACAGTTGGCATACCTAACTATGCACATACTGAATGTCCTGAAGTGGTACAATTATTAAAAAAATGTATTTCAGTATTTACATGAGTTTATAACTTGCAATTGAATGAAAACATCAAAAATTGTGTATATTATGCAATGTTTTCTCATATTGACATGTTGTCTATTGAGGTATTGCATATTGGATTCTTTTATTTTGTCACACACAATTTATGACCTTAAAGACAAAAAAAATAATTTGTGCTGTGATGAGGGTGGAGTGGCAGCACTGTTTGTTTACATGGGACAACACTCATTTTAATCCACAATTTTCTTGTTAGTGTTTCCCTGAATACTTGTGTATCACTACTTTTAAGTTGCAGGTAACCACCAGAAGTAGCAATGTCAGTGCATACAGCATTAATGGTATTAATAACTGCAAACATATGTTATTACATTCAGATTTCTTTCCACAGTTCCATGAGGTTTTAATCAATACCAATACAGGAATGAAATGCATACAGTTGCAGTGTTCTAAGTCCCCTTCCTCCATTTTTTAATAACTTATTCCCTTCAAGTCAAACATTGACCTGTTTTTGTGAAGGTCAGATTGTTAGCAACAGAAATGTCATACTTGAATCAGTGTAAGTCAAGGCCAAATGTGTCATACACGTCACCTAATGATAGGCTTGCTGAGACAGCAGGTGACTTTGAAGAGAAGCTGTCATGAGAGCTGGATCTTGAGTTGGTCCAATGTTGTGACCTATGTATTTATTTATTTAGTAAGATTTCATTCACTAGAGAAGTAGACTAGTCTATTGACCATTTTCAACCATGACCAGAGCTCAAAGAGCAGAAAATATATCACAGTCTTTCATTCAGCAATATATACAAAATGAGTACATAGCAAAATTTAGAACATAATAAGACTAAATACAAATAGAGTGACATTAAAATATTTGGTCAGCCTGCATTGAAAAAAAGTTAAATACAAAATGCAAGCTAACATGTGCATAAAATACAGCGTGATCATACATATAATACATAAACTCCTATATACATGTGAAATATAAGATGCCACATAAGAGGCTGAGAAAAGTTTATTAATTGTATTCTATTATCCATGATATGGGATGGTAAGTTATCTAAACATTGTCATGGTAACAGTTGCAGGTAGATTCAATAAAGAGGTGCTCTTTAAGTGCATCTTTGAAGCTTCTAATAATTTCTAGAGTATTGATGTCTGTAGGTAGATGGTTCCAGGTAGCAGATTCCAGTCTAAAGTAGGCTCTCTCATCTACAGCAGTGTTAAATGGAGGGCATAATAGAGTGAAACTGTTGTCCTTTTAGCCATGTAAAGATTGTCTTGTAAAGGGAATTTCTCTCTTAAGGGGAGCAGTGACCATGTCTTAGTGCCTTGTTAATTAGAGTACTTAACCCATTATAATTTTGATAATCAGGCCTACTTAATTTAGGTGATCCTACAGACACTGATTTGACAGTGCCGCAGTACCGGGACCAAGACTTGAAAGAAAGGTTCTTCCTGACATGGCCATATGAAATCTGTTGTGCTTGTCTACCCCCCGTGACTAATTACAGTACTTTCTTGAGAAGTACTTGTAGTCTCATGTGATCTACCCCCCATATATCTGGATGGTACCCCATCCTGTTCTCCTTCCAAGACCGGTTCTTACTTTAGTTTGGTAAGTCCTAACTAGTGTATGAATGGAGAAGGCTATGGATGCTTGGTGTGCCATTTGCATGTACTGCAGTAAGTCCTCACATATACTCTGGAGGACTCTGGTTCTTTCCAGCTGACTGACACTGCTCTAAGTCCTAACAATGTCATGGCACATTTCATTCTGGGCAGTCAGTGTTTTACGTGTTTGCTGGGGTAGCTGTGACAAATTTCTGTGCCTGGTGTCCATTTATAAATGTGTCACAATGGACACTGTTACCTCTGAATTTTTGCCAACATACTTAAAGTGTTTGTCAGGGTTTAGATATACTGGTGTAGAGGTGCAGGGGGTTTCTTCCTGCACAAGCATGAGTGCAATGTCAGCATGTGCTTGACTTTTTGATACGTTGTCACTTCCAGCAGAGTTACTAACATATTGTGAGGTTTGAGATTCTGCCATAAACTTGGGGACTGTGTGCCACTTTCTTCAAGCTGCCAGATAAATATAACTATGTTATTTTCAACAGCCATTCTGCTGCTGATCTCCTCCAAATTTATTGCTATAGTGGAACTGTTAATTTCTGCTATTGACTCTGTAAAAAG
This sequence comes from Protopterus annectens, assembly GCF_019279795.1. Classification (NCBI taxonomy): domain Eukaryota; kingdom Metazoa; phylum Chordata; order Ceratodontiformes; family Protopteridae; genus Protopterus; species Protopterus annectens. Next base: position 847,941,210 of record NC_056734.1, read on the forward strand.
TGATTTGAAAATAGTACTGATAAACAGCATACACTATTGTATGCTTATTAAGAAAGTGTGTAGGACACTTACCATGCACACAGCCTGCATTGTCATTTTGTGCAGATGTGGAAGGTTCACTTGTTAATAGTAACTGCCTTGTGTAATCATTAACTTTTCAGTATGAATATATGCTAGTTTTTAAACCAACCTTTCTGAGCAAATGAGTATTGCTGGAGCAGACATTGGTAGTAGCCAGTGTCCTCACCACCTCTGATGCCATTATCTTCTGTGTCATAGTCATCCTCATGGAGAGTGTGGTGGTATTCCTCATCTGGTGCTAAAGGGATGATTGTTGGAGCACTCCCCACTCCCTGCAGTACTGGTACAGGCAATTGCAGTCTGCCTCGTATTGGCTTTAGAACATCCTTCCATACCATTTGCACTCTTCTTGCAGGGTGTTAATGTGCAGTTCCTTTCTCTGATTGCATTAATATCCACTATAAGTTGATTCCAGGGTTTTGTCCTCTCAGCTAATTTGGGCCCCCCTTTACCAAACAATCATTTACCCATGTCCTAAGGGCTGCCATGAGGATGTATTTTTTTTTCTCATGGCTGAAATTGGTTGCTTTCTCTGTCTTGATCCCTTGTTCTGCATCATTACTGCATATAAAAATTATGCCACAGTCTTGCACAAAAAAAAAAAACTTTTTATGTAATCATCAGTCCAATATCACAACAATTAAAGCATGCCTGCCATCATCATAAAAAAGGTAAGTGATACAAACCCCAGAATTATATACACATGCAAATCTCAGTCCAGCTGAGTAAAGTTGTGCTGTCGTAATGTCTGTAGCACCATAAATATATTCACAACAGTAAAGCAATTAGTTTGTTAACAGATTCATCCTTCCCATAGCCTCAACACTGTCTTGCATTCATAATACTGTCATTTTTCCTTTACCAATGACACTTAGAAATCTCCAAGTAAAGACATATGGATGCTCAGCCACCAAAACATCCTTCCCACTTCAGTACTGCACAATTAAATCACTGCATTTCTAACATGTATGCAAAATCACTAAATGACACCAAAGTAAATGATTTTATCAGTAATCACTAGTCTCCACACTGTCTGTAATTATTTTCTGTTTACAAATAACATCTTTACAGTATTCAGTAAAGTCATTGGAATATGCCCATCATATCAGTAAACAAACATTTCTTGATGCAAGATCACTAATTTTGCATAATTGTGAAGTGTTTCATATTAATTTATATTATTTGTACTATTTTTTACTACTTTAGGTTTCTTAAGTCATTTGCTGCCTAACTCGAGAAATTGCAAGTTAATATAGCAGAATTAAACTTTTTTATGTAAACTTGGGTCCATTTATGTGTTTTGTATGCAAAGTAGGCCCATTTGTGTCTATTTCTATGAATTGCAGTAATACACAGATGTGTATAATGACTTATGCATGTAAGTTGGTCTCGGCTGCTCATGAAAGTGGCCTAGGGTTCATGTGAACATCCCGTGGAAAAGTGTCATAGTCTGCAGCAGCTTGTACAACCTTGACAGATAATCCCGGGCCATCTTACATCATCTGCCACATCTTATCACCTCAAATCACTCATCAATTGTTAAGAGATGGTACTCATGCTAAATGTTAGCACGTTTCTTTGTGAAAACTCAATGATTTTTTTTTTTTAAGAGATGGCTCTCATATACAGAGGAATATGTTTTTTTCTTCAAAAAGTCCTCACTTGACATTCAGATTTAATACTTCAAAAAGGGAGCTAAGGCAATGCACAGCAGTAGTAGCAATTGTAAGTAATAAAAAAATTCTGATTGCATACAGACGTTTATCCACCATATAAAGTTAAATGCATTCCTTAAAAAAATGTCAGTGACAAATCAAATTTGGTAAACCAAACTTTCCAATAATAACACTATCTAGTCTAATGCTCATGCTGGTTAGTTGGGTTTAGTTTAGGGGATTTCACACCCCAGAGAGAGTGGTTCTAATCCTGTGAACCACATCCCTGCTCATACTTTCTTCAGTCTGGTACTGGCACTTCTAATGATGGCTGCACCTGTGAAGGTATGAGGCCATGCTCCAAGCTAGTTAGATAAGGAGACCAAGATTATGGTATACCTCCTTAGCTACTCATACTTAGATAAGATCCAGTTGTGCATAACAGTAAGTAAGTGGAAAAAGATAGAAATGTGGCAGGAGCTGGGTGACAACCTTGACAGAGATCACCCACTTGGCAAACAATGCCATCACCTATGACATACAGAAGCATAGGTCCAACAAGGTGGTGGAGAGGGCTGACCACATAACTGCAAGAAGGTCAGAGTTCAGTAGTAAGAATAACTTATTTTCCTTTATTGGTCATATAAATATAACATGTATATTATATATATAGCCGAGCCATTGTAAGTCTAGCCAATTATCCCTTGTGAGACTCAAACCCTGCACCTTGTATTTGTAAAGCAAACACCTTACCCATTAGGCCATCCTCCCAACCCTGCATTCCTTTGCCCATTTTTTTAATTTTCTTTATCTCCCATTTATGTTTATTTTTTATAGATCCAAATTCCTCTGAATCAACCCAGGCACATAATTCCCAGGATAAGGAGTTCACCCTCTGCCTGTCCAGGATGTCCCTGCAGGGTTGGGATGGTGGCAATGGTCCTGCAGATACTATGAAATGTGGCAGCCTAGCAAGTCTGACTGAATGGGGGCTTCAGGACTTAGCTGAGGACATACTGCAGCACATCATGGATAGATGACTTCAGCCAAATGAAGCTTCTCTTCAGCTGGTTGAAGATTTGCGGCCTCTGTGGGTGCTGACCACCATGCCACCACAGGCCCCTGCCCTCTCAATATTGGGTATTCCACTGCAGCAGCATCTTGCAATGGAAATGTTTGAGACTCTGTGTACTAGGGAGCCCTGCTAGCCATCACTCATCAGCACCCCTTCTTCCCTTATCCTGTCTCTTAAACCCTCTTACCTACTTCCCTCCCACACTACCCTACTATAAAACAATTGAAAACATGGGGGCAGAATATCCCCCTGCCAAAAACATACTACCCATCCTCTTCCACTTCCTCTCACATAAGCCTCTTGATGCCTTCCTGCTGTGTCTCAGTCCTTGTTGTGTCTGCTTTTCTTCAGTCTTTCCAATTTCCCCTTCCCATTCTTTAAAGCAATCAATAGGGTGTCCACATAAGGATATCCCTAAATAAAACATAATAAACCATTTTATTTTTTCAAATATTAAAAGTAAAAGCTGAACAATCTGCCACTTGCCTTAAGTCGTTCTAGTGTGACTGCACACAGCCATGTTCATCCTCAGTATGTAAGTACATGTGAAGTGATACAAAGCCTACAGCACTCATGCAGGCCTTCACATATTATTTTTATGTATGTTGGACTTTTATCATAAGTGAGCATGTGTTTCAAATGCCTTTGTTTTCCTTAGTCAGCACTGATAACATGTGCTGGGTTTACTTGCATATATGTGTAGCAGCACTTTTCATGAATAGCTGCTATGCTGCTATGAAGTTCCAGACTAGGAAGACTACCTACTGTCTTAGGTTCCTCTGCAAAAATGATTTGATAAAAATGAAGATTTTCTGCTGAATGAAAAAACAGTCTCACTGTTTTTTTCTAACTTTAAGTTCCCTCTGCCTCAAGAAATGGATATGCTTTTCCCTGAGGGTATGTGACCTCTTTGAATAATTAACTTGGGGGTATGTTGATGGCACAGCCCTTCATGTCAGGGGTGTACTGGTCATCTTCTGCCTTACAAAGAACAATATCTGTCGTTTTACAAGGGTTGAAATCCTTTAGTCCATGCAAGTCAACATTTTATATGCTGGCCTTCTAAGTGTAAAACCAAAACCTCCTCAAACATTGGGTTCTCATCCCTGTTTTATAGTCTGAGCTGAAATATTGCAATCTCTCTAATGGCAGCCTTTGTCAGGACACACCTGGGTACTCTGTTCTTTGATCTCCTTGCCTTATACCTGTTAAATCTGTGTTTCAGAGATTTGAAGTTTCTGATATTGATACAGTTCATGTCTTCCATTTAGGAAAGAGAACATAATGCATTCAAAATAACCAGAAGTAAAGTTCTCAAAGCAAAAAGTAAATAGTACAGCAATAAATTAACTTTCATGAACATCCTCAGTTTGAACACGGCACCCTCAAATACGAATTAAGTATGAGAAATACTGCACTGGAATCCAAGCAAAAACAAACCCCTTCATCACACAAAAAAAAATCTCACAAATAAAATGTGTATGTGTGTGTGTTTATGTGTGTGTGTGTCTGTGTGTGCATATCAGAAATACTTACTGTAAGATTATGCTCAACAGGGTTTTAAGGTTGAAAGTAATTCTGTTACAAATATGTAACATAAATAAGGTATAAAATAAAGCTTGCTTAAATGCAGAAACAGAGTTTAGTAATATGTGATCAGCATCCATACTAAATGATCGTGGCTTGGAAAATAGGGAATCTGCTGAATGGACTTTTTTCTTTTTTTTTTTAACATTTATTTACACACAGATTATCAGTGACATCTATGCACAATTGTGACATTTTATTACAATTACCAAATAGTGTTGCATGTAAACATTTTAACAATTATGTTTTAATAACAATAATGCTTTAGAAAAACTCAAGCTACTTGTCTGGCAATCAATCTTGCTTTAGATCATGTTTTCACAACATTTCCTATAACTATTCATTTAGTCTAGGAAGGTCTGAGTTCACATTTCAGTTAAGAAGTATTTGTGATTTGCATAAGTATGCATTTATACTACATAAATAGACATTATTTTATAATTAGCTTACATGGATTTCAATATTTTTTTATTTATTTAACTGCTCTGCCATTCATTTTACAAAGACTGTTTGACTAATACCATCTGTGATTTTATTTCTTTTTAAAATTCAAAACTTTAACTGTTTGCTGTGGTGTTACTATACAATTATAAAAAAATGTAAAAAACAGATATTAGCTTAACTAACACATTTATATTTACATTATTTTTATTTGCTGTTTTCTGCCTGTTATTCTTGTGCATTGTAACAGATGTATTTTATATGAAAAGAAAAAACATGCATGTCAGTCTCGTGACTTTAAATCTTTAGTTAAGCATGTCAGTCTTGTGACTTTAAATCTTTACTCTTATTAACTATTTTTATTTTATTTTATGCACTAGAACTGTTTTGTGTAACTATTTTTATTTAATTTTTATGCACTAGAACAGTTTTGTTTACCTTTTGACTATGCTAAGAATAGCAGTCATATGCTCTACTTTACTGTATTACTGATAAATGTCTTGCTTTAACTGAATGGAAGTTTTAAACATTTGAGAATGATATGTCCAGACATTAGATTTTACCATCCTAGCATGTATGCTTAACCATTTTCAAAACACAAACATATTATAAAATATATCTATTTTGTACAGATCAGCTGTAGTTTCCTGCTCTTTTCCAATGTTCTCTTAAGCTCAGCTAATTTATTTCCTTTATCTCGTAACTGATGTTTAAGAGTTTCCTGTAATGTTGCATGGTCTTTCTGACCTTCTTTAGTAACCTGTTCTGCTGAATCTGAAACTCCTATGCACTTTTGAAAAGATGTATGTATAACTTGTCTAAGCTTTCTGAACTCGTTGTGTCTGTCTTTTAAAAGTTGATTACATTCTTTTGTAACAAAATGTACTAGAGGTCCTGTCAGTAACTGATTTGACTTACATGTGGTGACAGGACATAACTGTTCAACATCTGAATATAATAGAAACACTTTACCCTTAGTTAATTCTGTATCATGAACAAATCTGTCTTCACAGTCTATTTTTTAGCAATATGATGCAATACTTTTTTATGACATAATACACAAAATGCAATTTTTGTTGAATCACACGATAAACATTTGTCATACCCCACATGGTTTTCTTTGAGATACCAGTCAAATATTGTAATACATTTGCATAATGCCTTAGTATCGACTTGCCCTGATAAGGTGTTACATTTACTAATGTGCTGTGTATACCAACATTGCAATTTACTAAAGCTTGGTTTACTCCTGCACGAATTATGTCTAATAATATCCATACTGTCTAATAACATCCAAACTGTCTAATAATATGCAAACTGTCTAATAGCATCCATACTAAAAAATGTGACACAGAAAAAAGTCTTACCAGTTAGCAAGAAAACAGGTGATCAGGCTGTTGTTGCTGATGGTAGGAAATTTTTCAGAGTCACTTGAGAAGCTGGTGAAGCACAACAGGCAGCGGACTGCTGTACAAAGTAGATATCCACCTTTTCTTGGAGAATTTATGGCACTGTGACTTTCCCGAACTGCAGTCTCACTCCAGATTTAAACGTCTAAAAAACTTTACTACTGCAAGCTGCATAAACTGGAATACTTCTGTTTAGGATTTACACATACGTACAAATGTTAGTTACTGCAATTTGACTGAAGTGACCCTCTGCAGGGCTTACCACTCCTTCTGTGTTCGAATGCAGGCTATCTTGCCATTGAAAAGTTATATGGAGCTGCTTACTGTGATGGATTTGAAGTCTTCTTAAGACACTCAGTCTTGCTGGCTGGATTCTGCTGAAATAAAAGTCTGGTTATATTTGCATTCACAGTCTGTTGCATACAGAAACTTGCAGAATATATACTGATGAGAGAATATACTTTACAGCATCAACTTAGAGGAGTAACAAATAACTTTTTATAATAAACCAGACGGACTAACGTTGCAGCTTAAAGTACTGTTCCACTTTACTTCTCATATAGTACAGATAATGTGAGAAATATAACATTACCTTGGGACAAATGTGTCCCTACCAATACCCCTAACATAACTGGATGAATACAGATCTTTATATACAATTTTAGTCATGCACACACATATACATTTACTCTTGATATTCTATTTTGGAGAATTGCTCATCCTGTAGAAACAATACTGATTGTTGCAGATGTTGACACAAACTGCTGACTTAATGATATTATTTTTCAGCTTTTCTGACAGTGTGAACATCCTGTTTTTGTCTTTAGTATTCTATTTGTATCTTTGTATAAAAACATCTGTTCTTGTGCCAGTGATAATAAATACAGAAAAACATGTTTTTTAAGGAAACACATTGTAACAGTGTCATAAACATGTCCCGTTGTCCATTCTTTTCATATGCAGAAAAACATGTTTTTTAAGGAAACATATTGTGTCCATTCTTTTTATATGCAGAAAAACATGTTTTTAATTAAACACATTGTCACAGTGTTCTTTAAAAGCAGATTTTGCATTTTTGCTCTTGCATACATCCTGTTTTTAAGTCTGCAAGGAAAAAATGTCCATTCAGCAGATTCCTTATTTTCCAAGCCACTGTCATTTAGTATGGATGCTGATCACATATTACTAAACTCTGTTTCTGCATTTAAGCAAGCTTTATTTTATACCTTATTTATGTTACATATTTATAACAGAATTACTTTCAACCTTAAAACCCTGTTGAGTATAATCTTACACTTACCTTTCTAGATTTAATCTTTATCTAAAAAATGTATGAGCTCTATCATATTAAAGCAAACACAGGTCACAGTTCCACTTAAGATGTAGATTCTGAGTTATTCTGCTGCCAAGGTACTATGCATATCATGGCATAGGTTTCTGTTTGGGTGTCTGATTTTTTCCATAAAGTTAGGAATAGATTTTCTCGCATTTGCCCAAAATTAATTCATGTTTCCCATCTACGAGAAAATGCAGAAATGTTACCTTTTTGTTTTATGTTACTTTTGCTGAATTTGAAATTTAAGCCATAGAGTAATGCAACACAGACTGACACTCTAGACTGGACTACAAAAGGCTAGCCTAAAATGTTTCACGTTTTTTTCTTGACTAGGTCCCACGATCAGTCTGCAGTGAATCCTGTAATCCTGGAACAAGGAAAGCTGTTCGGAGGGGAGAGCCAATATGCTGCTTTGATTGTATCCCATGTTCTAAAGGGGAGATTAGCAATCAAACTGGTAAGCAATGCCTTTTTTGTTTGTTTAGTCATTTGAAGTGATCAGTGGTGAACATTTTCAGACATAACCCAGACCAAATGAAATATACCTGTACATTTCAAGTAAATCACCTAGCATCTTTCTGGGAGCACAGAGAAACCCAGAATACCTGCAGAAAACCTAGGCAGATATGAGAAGAACATACAAACTTCATTCAGACATGACATGCAACATGAATTGAGGGCTGAACCCTAGATATTTGAGTCAGTAGTTCCAGATGATGCACAGCTAGATTTATTACAAAGGCTCATAATCATTTTTAAAGGTTTTAATGCTTCACATTATAAATGTGTTTATTTTTAGAGTAAAATAACATACTGTCAGGTGGAATGCGACTGGACTCTCAAGAGTTCCACTCAGCTGTGCTCACAGTTTTATTCATTTGTTTATGCTTTGTTGAAAGGGTTAGTCCCACTAGGCTAGCAGTCTCATTTCAGGGGAGACACAAGGTGGTATTGATACTGATTAGGGGAATTTTCACCACAGATCCAAGGAAATTCCCCTATGCGTTTTGATAAATGCCATGGGATCTTTGATATTCATCTGGGCAAAAAGCAAATCAATCAAAAGGGGCCTCAGTTTAATGTCTTACCTGAAGGATGGCACAATCAGGATTGCAGCATCCCCCATATTCTGCATTGCAGAAGCAGTACTGAAAAATGAATCCAAGTACATTTTGCAGGAACAGAACCTAGAGACTTCTGTGCTTCCGGCATCAAAAGTGAGCTGGCTACTTGTTGTGCCACTGATACTAAGATAGGGTCTAGTATTTTGCGACTGTGCACAGAGCCAGACATACCTGTCAACCTCTTAGTGGAAGAAATCTGGATATAGCTAAAAATAATGGGGGGACAAAGGCCAAAAATAGGCACAGATTTTAAACATTGCTCTTATAAACCTAGAAAGTTGCTAGAATTGTGGGTTTTGTGTTAGCACACATTTTCTGAAGGATATAAAGTCTGTCATTGTTTATTGACTTCAGACTTCAATGATTTTTCCAGAAAAACACAGGCATTATGAGAAACAGACCAGAAATATGAGGCAAAATTCTGGACAGCTGAAAAGTTTGGTCCCAGATAGTTTGACCCTTCCCTGATGGAGTGCATAGGTGTTTGAACTTTGTAGTAAGCAAGATCAATTGTTGGAATCAAAGCCTAACAAACAGGATAAAAGCAGCAGTAGCAGCATTACTTCATAGGTTCATAGGTGCATACTAGGCTATCTACCCTGAAGGGCCATTTTAAGTCAGGCCAATAATCTAACATTGGTATCAGACTCTGTACCTTGTATTTATAAGGTGAAAATCTTAAACATTAGACAGGATAGAAATTATCTGCATTGTCAAAGTCCTTCAAATGCAGTACGTATGACTAGCCTGATAAACCAACCAGGACCAACCAGTTCAGTATGCAGCCAGAACACATACATAAACACATTACCAAAATAACCTTACCAAAGTTAACTTTTATATTTGCGTTCACTGTGCAACTGGTAGTAATAAAATGTGTCTGAAACCATTCTATATTTGATTGTGAGATCAGCGGAAAAGTATGTTTTTCTTTAAAATATTGTTGACGTGATATGTGGACTAGACACCATTATGTATGCTTTTAAGGATAATCCAAAAGGCTAGAACATGAAAAGCAAGAACAGTAAAACTATGCATTCTTTACTGGGAAAGTCTGACTGGGACAGAGCCCATTTTCAGTGGAGGCCTGAGGAGAAATGCTCCAGACACATGTCTTTGGAATGTGGGAGGAAACCCACACAAATGCAGGGAGGACATGAAGACTCCGCACAGAAGGCACCCTAGCCGAGAATCAAACCAAAGAATTTCTTACTGTGAGGTGACAATGCTAACTGCTGCACCACTGCATCACTCATTATACACCAGACAGATACAACCTAATACATAATATCATCCAAAAAAAACTAGAAAGTACAGTAAACAGAAACATAAAAAGTAAGTTGGTTTCTAACCTTATACAATACATTGATAGGTAGTTACTAGGCATGCAGTCCAGGGAACCATTAAAGAGCTAGCCCAAATTCCCAATTTCCAAAAGCACTGTTTGGCTAAGTGAATTGGTGAAGGTCACATTGTAAGCAAAAGCAGGTGGAAATATTTAAACCCAGTGCCCTTAGTACAGAAAGCATTAATAAGTCAGGGCATTAGCCCTCTGTGCTAACTGTCAAAAGATAGTCACGTTGCACACTAAGAACGCACATTACATAAGCACAAACAAGAAAACATTGCAATATGAAATCATTTGAAGTAAGCACTTAGAGTACAGAACATTGTGACAGAACCATCTAGAAAAGTATACACATGTGGTGTGTCAAGCTTAACTGTGAGTTATTCACGATCTACATTCTAATGTGTTATCACAAATCTGCAGTTTGGTTCTCTTTTATTAAAACATCAGTCTTGCAGTATCTCAGAGAAACTACCTTTCTGCAACACAAAGCAATCAGAAAAGCTCCATTCAAACAACTACTACATGAGTTACTTCTGTAGTACAGATGGCTGCAGACTATGAGTATGCCTGTTTTCAATCTGTTTTGACAAAGGGACAAAACAGGTGGTGCTTTCACATGGCTCATGGGAGCTGGCTATATTAATGGGTTATTTCATACTGCTCTTGGCAGCAGATCATGAAAGTGACAATTTGCATTCTGTTTTTGGCAGCTAGCCACCGTAGTGGGTATTTTCACACAACTCGTGGCAGCTGGCTATAACCATAAGTACATTCATAGTACTCATGCTAGTTGACCATGATGGGGGTTATTTTCATTCTCTTCATGGTAGTTGGCTACAATCATGGGGACTTATTGTATATGACTGTGGGGGTTACTTTCATTCTCTTCATGGTAGTTGGCTACAATCATGGGGACTTATTGTATATGACTGTGATACTTGAAACAAAAGATAAGCCATTACGTGATTTTAGATGTGCTGAGTGTCTAGAAGCATCTTTGAAATACCTTCAATAAAGAGGATGAAGAATATATCTGATTTTTCTAATTTTAACAAGTCACCTAACTGCACTTTCTGTTGACTGCAATGCTTACAAATAATATTTAGTTCTGACGTATGGTTGCATTTTCGACAGGCCTACAAAACTGGCCTCTGCTGCAAGATAATTCCTTATTTAGGTATAAAATACCTTACCTTACACTTGCAGTTGAAAAGGAAATGCTCTTGGACTGGGAATTAGAACTAGGTGCCGATAGAGGAAGTGAAAGTTATTGTTATGAGCTTTATCCTTCAGCTCTCAGTGTGATTCATTTAACTAACCATTACATACTGAATGACTCTGTGTACAAGTAACAATACTAGACAGTGTTCCAGGGTTGACTCACAAAAACGGTACTTGTGTGTAGTGGGCTTGGTAAGTAAACAAATAAGTAATATAAAAAATGAAAAAGCTTTAGTGACAGTTTTAAGAGGTACATTAGATACCATGGAAAACTCTTTACTATTGAGAAGAAGGTGACCTGATAATAGCTACTGGAAGTGTAAGAATAAATGGCATAACCTTTGATGGTTGCCAAAGTATGCAAGACTTTGTATAATTTTCCATTATGCAGACTATGAGTGCACCAGTATAAAATATGTCTGAAGGTACTGTTTTCAAAATAATGTATACTTTATACACTTAGCAGCATATCTGTAGAATATTACTAGAGTCCTCCAGCTTTTCCGAAGAATAAATCTTTCATGTAAAGTCTTCCATTCTATCTAAAGACCCACAGCTTCCTTGCACATTGACTGCAATCAAAAGTATGCATGTTACACTAATCACATGTTTATGGGAAGGAGAGAGACCTCTTGCTTGCAACCCTCATTGCACCAACAGCATTCTCTTATCTTCCTTGACACAAAATAACTTAAAATGCTTAAATAAATTCCTCTTCTTTCTAATTGTACAGTCCCTTAAATCTAGTTAGCTGTTTCTGAAAAAGAAGCACAAGCTGTTAAGTATTTTTTTTTTTGCAATTCACACTAGAGTCCTATATATCTGTCTGTCAACATCTCCTGACACTGGTAAGCCATGTTTTGGATTTCTTTTTCAGAAAAATCAAGCTAAATTGTCAAGAGATTCAGCAGTTAATATTGTATTTTCTTTTTAATTTGTTTCTGAAAAAAAATCCATCTGGTTCTCCTTCTCCTTTGAGCGGCTATATCTTCCATGTAGCCTGATAGTTATTATTAAGGATTTCAAACAGGATTCTGAGACCAATTACCACATTACACAGCTCTAAATATGACACTCCAGTCTCCCACACCACCTGTACTATTAGGAATGCTTATTTCAGTCATCATCATCCTCTGTGAGTTCTTACTCAACAGAAAGTTATAGGCATTTAAGTTCTGAGTCTTTTGTAGAATCCTGTTCTTACGGGAGCTAGTAATCACAAAATATATAAAACTGGATAGAGAATTGTCATACGTAGTGCTTCAGTTATTTGAGGAAATTCTGGATCCCACCCAGTTCAGGTTTGTGAAAGGCAGATCATGCCTCCTGAACCTGATCAACTTCTTTGAGGCAGTCACCAAAGCCGTGGATGAGGGTAAGGTGGTTCACACAGCCTATCTTGACCGCGCCAAGGCTTTCAACACCATCCCCCATTCTGGAATTATAGCTAAACTCACTAAACTAGGTATAAATCCCTACGTCACAAGATGGGTTGCCAACTGGCTCACTGACAGAACCCACACTGTAAAAGTTGCAGACTCCAAATCTGACCTCAAGGCAGTGACAAGTGGAGTGCCACAGGGTTCCGTCCTGGGACCTCTCCTGTTTGGTATCTACTTCTCTGAAGTACAGGCTAACATAGAAGGCCTCTGGCTGACAAAGTTCGCAGATGACTGCAAACTAGGAGCCATAGTCAAGTCTCCAAATGATGTGGACATCCTACAGAAGGGCCTCACTGAGACAGATGCCTGGTGTCAGAGCCGTGGCCTCAAGCTCAATGCCAAAAAGTGCAGTGTCATCCCCTTTGGTAAAAACTCTGTACCTATGAACTACCACATAGGCAGCAATCTACTTAACACCAAATGCATGATAAGAGACCTTGGGACCCAGGTGGACAGTAGTCTCTCTTTTGATAGTCACATCACCACAGTAGTCAGGAAGTCCTTCTACATGGCACACCTCATCATAAAAGGGTTCTCATCCAGGAAAAAAGAGGTCATTGCTCCCCTCTACTAGTCACTCATTAGACCCATTATAGAGTACAACGCCCATTTTGGAATGTACCTCACAAGACATCTGCAGCAGCTGGAAAGGCCGCAGAAGTACCTCACAAAGAGGATTACTGGCCTCAAACAAATGCCCTACACTGACCGCCTCAAAAAACTCCAGCTTTACTCCGTAGCATATTGCCTACTTCAAGATGATCTCTGCCTAACATATAAAGCTATGTCAAACCCAGAGCTGTTGGACATGCCACACCTAAAGAAATCCCAATCCCTCCAAGCTACATGCTCTAGGGACCTAAACCTTGTCACCACTATAAACAGGACATGCTGGAGGGATAGATTCCTGTCCCAGAGACTTCCTATACTCTGGAACAAGCTACCCATCTATGTCAAGCAAAGTTCTTTATTAGCACTCTTCAAGAAAAATCTTGATGAGTGGATGGGAAATAGGAAATACACCCCTGGAATCACTTATGTGTCTCTGCTGGACAGTGGCACAGGAAAATAACTTTCTTGGGTGGCGTAAGCTATGGTACCTTGTGGCTAGGCTTACGTAGGCCCTTGGGCCGATAGCCTAGTACCTACCTATGAACCGATGAACCTATGAAAACACAGATAAAGAATAACCCAAGTTCTAATATCACATATGGGTTGTCTGATCAAGAGAACTGGCTAAGTAATTCAAGGAATTACGACATCACAAAAAAGACTTCTAGCAAGTGGACATAGATCAAAAGCTGCACTAAGGTGAGCATCAGGGTCTCCCATATATTTAATGAGGTCATCTGCATATCGCAACACCTTATTTTATATATTTCCTCAATAAATATCTAGTTAGCAAAAAATTACAAAGCCTAATCATGAGAGTTTCTATTTAGAATGCAAACATTAATGGAGACAAAGGAAGCTCTCCCAGGTGCCCCTTGTGATTTCAAGTCTCTCTAAGAGTTTTGTTCTAATTTTAACTCTAGCTGAAGCATAATCATTTTTGTTGCTTAAAAGAAGAACAAAATCAGTAAGGAATCCATAACTTTCTAATATGATAAATATATAACTCCAGTCAACTCTATGAAATGCAGTTCCAACATCAAAAGTATAACAGTTGCCTGCCAATAATTACTTAAGGATATTAGCAAAAGTATACCTTTGTCATTTAAAACTCCATTGGTCATAGCGAACTACTATTTATTAATTTATTTACTGACATTTGATTACATTCTGACTGGATGGGAGCCCCGTTTTTCAGTGGAGGCCCTGGAAGGAATGCTCCAAAGTATTACAAAGTATTTTAAGAACAGTAATTTTATAGTCTTCAAAACTAATGCAAAAAACAAATGCAGTTTAAATATTTATACCAAATTAGACATAATATGTAAACATTGGTTAAGAACAGATATAAATTATATGACAATGATTTAATAGTTAGAGACATTTTAGCAGGTTTATAGAGAAATTAAAGGTAAGTTAGTATAACACAAACAGGAATTGCAATACAAAGTGAGAGAAAAACAGGCTTATGATATACTTAGAGAAAAAGCCAAGGGAGAGAAACTGATAGAAGTAAGGAAGTGAGAGAAGAAGGGAGAGTAAGGAGATGTATGGTATAAATAGTTATTTGTTCACATTTAGGTATATATTTTATCCTGATGTTTAGCAAGAACAGAACCAGCTTTTGGCTAGAAAGTCATTCAGAATGGTTTTGAAGACTGGAGGTGGGGTTGATCTGATGGATAAAGATAAGGAATTTCAGGCCTTAGCAATATGGCACTAGTACAGACAATGATAGGTCTGTGGACAGACAAGAGTTTTTGGTCATTGGATCATAATGATCAACTAGGAACATAGTTGTGTAGAATGTTTTTTAGTGCTGGACAGGCAGATGGATGCTGGATAATTTCACAGGTGGTAGGAAGCTTTGTATATGCTAGTTGATGGGGTAGTTCTAACCAATGTAGGCTTTTTAGTGCTAAACAGTAGTGGGTTCTAAAAGGGGTATTCACTGTAAATTTAGCAACTTTATTATAACTTTGTTCAAGTTTTGATTTTTGTGATGTTTGAAGGTTAGTATAGATGGGAGCACAATAAAGTAGTGTGGGGAGGAGATGAGTAGTGGTAAATGTAGCTTTAGTTGCGTCAGTGAGAAAGTTTTTGGCTTTATACATCATCCTTAGTTTTTGATTAGCTTTTCTTAAGCAGTTCTGTATATGCAGGTCGAGCTAAGATGAAAAGAAAATAGACAATTCAACTGGCAAATATGACCATACATAAGTTGTAGTCAGAGTTCAAGAATGTAACAGGCCTATACAAAGAATAAAACTGATGTCTTTGTATGTCATAAGGTTAACCAAAATTATTGGCTTTTTCCATACTAAGTGGCTGTGTTTCCTTTTGCTGGATTGCTTGGCTAAGCTAACAAAGTGCTGGACAAACATATCTTTATATTTTAATAAATAATGATAGACTATCTGACCCAGGAGATTTATTGTTATTTACTTCATTAAGTATCTCCATAGCTCTAGCTGCACTAAGGGACATGACTGGGGTTTGCCATTGCTTTCTAGAAAGAAAGGATAATCTATAGAATTCTGGCTAACTAGGTATTGTAATCCTACAAATGGAATACTGCCTCATGTAATTCAGTAAAATAAGTATTATAGGGATCTAGGATTAGAAACAAACAAAAAAAAAACAAAGTCATTCCTGAAGTAGGATTCATAATCCTATTACCTAAACTGTTGACTCACTTTGTGTAGTGTAAATATTTCTCTTAATGTTTTGCATAAGTCTTGTGCTCATGGTTATAAATCCAGGCTGAGCTTGAAAAGCATCCAGCAAGGTCAGTGCTCAACCCAGGTCCACAAATAAATAAAAAGATCAAAATAATTACTGTTTGTATCCTCAACTGCTAAGCAAGAACCTTATGTGAGGATTAGAGTAATCAAAACATTTCAGATGTAGGGCATTCCTAGCAAAAGCCAATATAGTATCCATAAGTTTAATAATATTAAACTGCAAAGATAAAATTACACATGCCCTAGTCAAGAGATCTTGCTTACTGCATGTATCTAGAGCTCTTAAATTATGATTATCAACTTACTATTAAATTCTATAAGTTTACCCTGAGTGTAATTCTGCAACATATTCTTCAACATTTTCAAAGGCATTTCAGAAGCATAGGTGTATACTAAGCTAACAACCACTAGGGGCCTTAAAACAGTAGCCATGCAATCCAAATGTGATCCACAAATTTGATTTTTATTTGATTTATAGGGAGTGATTTACTGACTGCCTCTGTCCATCAGAGATGTAGGAGCCTGACCATGTATGAATTTCTGATTACACATCTACAGGTCTAAGTTGCACCTAAATAGGGATAGGGAGGAATTCTGATTCACATGGTTGGAAAGCCTATTCCAGAGAATGGGAATTCTCTGAGAAATATATCTGTTTCTCCAACATGCCCTATTTATATTGTAAGCAAAATTTAGGTCTTTTAATCTAGCAGTTCTGATGCTGTCTGTTTTGTGGATGTGCAACAAATTCATCAAAACAGGGTCCAGGGATGTCTTGCATGCCAGGAAAAGATCACCCTCAAAAGTCTGTATGATACCGAGTAAAGAAACAGGGTTTTGAGGCAATCACCATAGGACATTGTGTTTACTCCCTGTATTCTTTTTGTAAGGAACCTTTGTGGACCTTCCATTTGCTGCATGTGTTTGGTCAGGTACATATCAAAGGGGACATTATACTCTATGATGGGCCTGATGAGGGCTGAGTACAGTGATGGCCTCTCCAGACCTAGATGCCATGCCCTTGCTTATAAATTGAGCAACAAGGAAGGATTTTCTTACTTCCTTGGACACATTTTGGTTGAAGGCTAGGTTACTATCTACATGAGTTCCCAGATTCATGACTAGTGAACCAACTTGTAAGGGTGTTTTATTAAGGATATAGTTACCCGGGGTGGCAGACTTCCCAAAAGGTACTATAATGCATTTCTTGGCATTGAGTTTTAAACCATGGCTTTGCCATCAAGTGTTTGTCTGTATTAGACCTTCCTGAAAGGTGTTCTCATCTTGGGGAATTTTAAGGAATACTCCCTGTTTACAATCATCTGCAAACTTGGTTGGCCAGAGGCCTTTGACATTAGCTTTTACATCTGAAAAGTAGATGCCAAAGAGGAGGGGGCCTAGCACAGAGTCCTGGAGGACTCCACTAGTCACCAACCTCTTTGTGGAGGTGGCCTCACTGATTCTAATCTCCTGGGTCCTACCAGTGAGCCAGCTAGCTATCCGGCATGTTATAAAGGGGTTTATACCTAGTTCTGTAAGTTTGTTGACAATGCCCAAATGGGGTATTGTATTAAATGACTTTGACAGATTTAGATAGGCAGTATGCACTTTTTTCACCCTCATGCATTGTCTTAGTCACTTTTTTAAAGAAGTCCACCACATTCAGTAACCATAATCTTCCTTTGACAAAGCCAAATTAGGATGTATCTAGTGTCTGTAAATCTCCTATGACCTTGCTGATAATTTCCATGGTAATTCTTTACATATTTATTTATTTTTATTTACTGGCATTTGTTTACCGGGAAAGTCCACTGGGCCATGGAAGCCTATTTTCAGTGGAGGCCCAGGCAGAAAGCTCCAGAAAGTGTTAAATATACATAAAAAATATTTACAGAAAATACAGAAACATAAATTAATTACAAAATGTTTAAGAGGAAATTGAATGCACAAAAATTTGTTGCAGATATTACATCAAAGAGTTAACAAATTGCAAAGGATATTCATTAAATTAACCTAGGGTGAACTAGACCTGCTAAAACTTTTTGATATAGAGGCTGACCATCATCATGGTCATAGATATAATAATAGGAAAATATAAAGTTGAAGAAAAATGTTAGGATGAGGCAGTAGTATGCAGCAGGAGTGGTATAGGTCAATGAGACCCAAAAAATAAGCAAACCAAACATTTGCAAAGCCCACATGGCTTTGCACATAAGACTAGTCAGACTAATAAGTCAGTAGTTTCCAGGATGTGCTGAAGGTCCTCCCTTATGAAGGAGGAAGATCATCACAGTCCTTCATTCATGTGGCATAAAGCCTGTTTTAAGACTTTACTTAAATAATGACTCCAGGGGCCCTAATAAGTCATATTTTAGACTATTCAGGAGGTATCCTGGGATGTCAGTGGGGCCCATTAAGACCATGTTCTTGGCTCTTTTTGTAATCTGCCAATTATCCCTTATTTCCAATATAGAAAGCTTAAGGAACCTAGCCTGTTGCTGAAAAAATTCCCCTTTACAGAGTGGTGCTGGCATAATGGAGGTCTTTTCCTCATAGCCACAATGTACAGGGTTTGATTATGACTTTGGTTGTGGGTCAGGCTTGTAATAATTTGCAGACTGACTGCCTAGTATTCACCTATGATACCATAATCTTCTTATGCTTATCTAGGCTTTGCAGGCATCCATCTCGGATGTTCAGGGACAACCACTGTTAATTTTTTTTAAGGGCCTAAGGGAATTCCTCATATTTTAGTTGGGGAAGAAGTTCCTGGTACGGTTGTTGACTACCATCCTCATCTGTCCACACTTCAACTGACATTGTGGGTGAAAGGATTTTGATTCTTCATAGACACCTTTTTTCTGAGGACATGCGAAAAGTCCTGCAGGAGGCCAAAAAGAAAAAAGAAGGCTACTACTAGGAAATCCTACTTATGCAAATGGAAGAGGTTTTCTATTTGGTGTCTGTCTCATAACCTTAACCCACTTCCTTTGGTTCTCTCTTATTTGTATGAGTAGCTCAATGCTGGTTTGAGCTATTCTTCTATTAAGGCCCACTTATCAGCCATTTCTGCTTGTCTGCCTTTAACTCCTCCTTTAGCTTCTAGATGTGAGGTTAAACAATTTCTCAAAGGCATCCTTAATATTAACCCTCCCAAGAAGCCTGTTCCACCTCCCTGGGATCTTAATTTTGTTTTGGAGAAGTTAACTCAGGCTCCTTTTGAGACTGCTGTTTCAGCTCCCATGTAACATTGTTCTTAGAAGGCTGTTCTATTGTTAACTCTTACTTCTGACAGATGGGTGTCTCAGTTGCAGCCTCTTATGGCTTGTCCTCCTTTTTTAGTTTTCATGAAGACATGGTGTCCTTATGCACAGATCCTCTTTCATGCCAAAGGTGGTTAATGAGGTCTCCCTCAATCAGTCTATTAACCTGCCTACTTTTCCCCCCTCTTTGCAGTCTGACAGTGAGAGGGTGCTGCATACTTTGGATGTGCATAGGCAACTCAGAATTTATTTGAATCAGACTAAGGGTATTCAAAAATCTGATAAGTTTCTTGTTTCTTTTCATCCTGGATCTTTGTGCCTTGCTGTAGCCAAGCAAACTATTTCTTGGATTTCTAGGGCTATTTCATTTTGTTACACTTTTCATGGCAAGAGCCTTCCTTCTTCACTCATTCTACTAGAGCTGTGGCTTCTTCTGGTGCTTTTTTCAATGGCTTAGATACTAATTCTATTCTTGAAGCAGCTATCTGGACTTCTGTGCATACCTTTAATAAACACTGCAAGTTGAATGGTATCTCTAGTGCTAGGGCTGGTTTTGCTAGTGCCATTCTCCATGGCTTCTTAGGGGACTCTTTTTATCCTTCCCCTCCCACGTTTCTTCTTGAGCTTTGGCAGTCTCCCGAATGTAAAGAATACTATAGCAGTGAATTTGAGGACATAATACAGTTGTGTAAAATCTTATCAGAAAGGTAGATGTCCTTGCCTTCAGTACTGCAGTATTCACTCCCTCCCTCCTTCCCTGCAGTCCTTTGCCTTCCTGTATGTACAGGTTACCTCTTGGGTTCCTTGAATTGGTGTTCCTATTAGGGGCAATCAGTTCTGTTTTATGGTAAGCCTGAATGTTGCCTTTATGGTCTACATAATTCAAGGAGCATTACAGTGAAGTTCAGGTGTACCTTTACAGGAAGTCTTTGGTATACTGGCCGGACGATGGGCTTCCATGGCAGGGAATCCAGAATGTAAAGAATACTGCAGCAGTGAAGGCAAGGACATCTACCGTTATGGTAAGATTTTGCACAATGTACTTTACACATCTATCAGATGTGTGTCTGGCATTAATACTATTGCAGGGTAAGCATTAGGAATGTGAACAAACATTCTTGCCCACTTTACAGAACAGTTTGCCCTTCACATTCCATGATAAAGACTTAAATAAACTAGACATTTGGTTTCAAAAGTATAACATTATCTGTCTTGCTCAAAATAACTTTGCATGTTTTGAACTCAGTTAAATACTCACTATTAAATGTAAACAATAACCAACATGTATAGGAAACATAGCTATTTATAAACCTTCCAAGTATGAAGCAAAAATCATTTCAAAGAAAGAAGAGACACATACAAAACATATATACTTCACTCATTCCCTGTATTAGACCTCAGGCAGTTTATTTTCTAACTTTGAATGATTGCATCCTGGTCTTTTTTCAAAAATGAAGTTACGTCATCACATTTCAAACAAATGTTCAAATCTCTAGCACCTTAGGGTCTCCTAAATTTTATTATTATTATTATTATTATTATTTTTATTATTTACATTTGTTGACCGGGAGTGTCCGACTGGACGTAGGTCCATTTTCAGCGGAGGCCCGGGGAGAAAAGCTCCACAGTTAAAATAAACAGACAGTAGTTACATTGGATTACATAACGATTAACAATTTAACATAGCAATTACTTACAGCATATTTACAGATGAAGAACATAGTACATCAGTAGACAACTAGAATCTTTATCTGTAAAGTACATAACAGACATTAACAAATGTTACAATAAGAAGTTCCTGCTGTATAATAAGTACTAGGGCTTATGAGCATCTGAGCTTGCTATAATCAAGGTAGTTAGTGGAGTGGAAAGAAAGGTAGTGGTTGGATGGGGTGGGTGATATTAGAGTGGGAGTTGCAAGGGCATGGCCAGCATGTTTTTAGGTGCGCTTTTAGTAAAGTTTTGAAGTGGGTGCATGATGGTACAGAGGTAATTGTGGGTGGAAGGGAGTTCCATAATTTGGCTATGGTGCAAGAGAATAGTGCTTCACCAGCAGAGTTATTGGCTTTAGTGATCTGCAAGTGATTTTTGTTGCTGGATCTTAGTGGTCTGGTGGTGCGATAGGGTTGGAGTAGATTCTGGAGGGATGGGACATTTAGTGGATGGTTTACTAGTTTGTGGGCTAGTGAGAGTTGATACCACTGAAGGAGGTGAGGGAGTTCAAGCCAGCCCAGTTCAGCAAGTGAGAGACAGTGGTGACTACGGTAGGATGCCCTGTGGCAAATTTGGCGATTTTGTTGTAGCAGGATTCTAACTTGTTTAGATCGCATTGCCTTAGGTTGGTATATATTGGAGAGGCATAAAGTAGCGTGGAGATAAGGTGGGAATTTGCTATTGAAATCTTTGCTGCTTTGGTGAGAAGTTGCTTATTTCTGTATAACGCTCCTAGTTTTATTTATTTATTTATTTATTTATATTTGTTGACCGGGAGTCATCTCGTCATGAGAATGGACTAGGTCCATTTTCAGCAGAGGCCCGGGGAGAAAAGCTCCACAGTTAAAATAAACAGACAGTAGTTACATTGGATTACATAGCGATTAACAATTTACATAGCAATTACTTACAACATATTTACAGATGAAGAACATAGTACATCAGTAGACAACTAGAATCTTTATCTGTGAAGTACATAACAGACATTAACAAATGTTAAAATAAGAAGTTCCTGCTGTATAAGTACTAGGCTTATGAGCATCTGAGCTTGCTATAGTCAAGGTAGTTAGTGGAGTGGAAAGAAAGGTAGTGGTTGGATGGGGTGGGTGATATTAGAGTGGGAGTTGCAAGGGCAAGGGTTTTTTGTGGACGTTTTTTATGGTCATGGATATGTGAATGTCAAATTTTAGTTTATTGTCTATTTCCACTCCTAGCAATTTGGTGTGTTCAGTTGGGTATATAGTGGTGTTGTCTTTTGCTGTGATGTTAAACTGAGAGTTGTTTTGAGTATGTTTGGTGGGATGGAAGATGAGTAGTTTAGTTTTGTTTGGGTTGAGTATTAATTGGGCATCGGATAACCAAGTTTCAACAGAGGAAATGGCTTCCTGTGTGACTTTTTGCAGTTTGGGTAGGGACTGGGCTGAGCTGATGATGGTTGAGTCATCTGCGTATTGTATGAGTGTGCCATGTTTTGTGGCAGAGGCTAGATTATTGGTGAAAACAGAGAAGAGTAGGGGTCCAAGGATGGATCCTTGGGGAACCCCTATGGAGACAGGTAGTTGGGGAAATATGTCATTCTGCCATACAATGGATTGTTGGCGGTCAGACAGGTAACTCTGAAACCAGTTGGTGACTGATTGAGAGAAGGATAGGTTATTGAGGACAGAGATAAGTTGTTTGTGTGGGACCATGTCAAATGCTTTAGATAGGTCTAGAAAAGTAGCAGAGGAGAGATAGCCATTGTTTGTATGCTGAAGGATAGTGTTAGTAAAGGAGAGTAAGGCAGTGGTGGTGCTATGGTTTGGTTGGAAACCATGCTGAGTACTGGAAAGGAGGTTGTTAGTAAGGAGGTAGTCTGAGACCTGAGAGTGTATACATCTCTCTAGTATTTTGGAGACTGGAGAGAGAATAGCTATGGGGCAGTAATTGGTTAGTTCTGTGGAGGGTCCACCTTTGTGGAGGGGAATTATATGTGATACTTTCCACAGTGTGGGAACATAACTTTCTGACAGAGATCGGTTAATCAAGATGGATACTGGATAGGCCAGAGCATCAGCTGTAGGTATTCACTTGGGAGGTTGTCTGCTGCTAATTTGGTGGGTTTAAGTTTAGTTAAGAGTTTTTTATGTTGGCGGTAGGTACAGGAGAAAAAGAGAAGGCAGTGGGGAGATTACTAGTTGAAGGTGTGGGCTGGAGGGGAGGGGGTTGTGTTGTTTAGCTAGTGATATTATGGTCTGGGTGAAGTGTGTGTTGAATGAGGTAGCAATATTTTCTGAGGAGTGAGGGATGTTAGGAGGGGGGGGTACTGTCTTTACCTGCGTGGAGGGTGGAGTTTATGGAGGACCAGGATTGTTTGGGGCTGTGTTGTGAGGAGTCTAGGGCAGACTGGTAGTACTGGAATTTGTCCTGTTTTATTAGCCTTTTGACTCTATTGTGTAGTTCTAGGAATTTCTGTCTATTTGAGGGGGTTTTGGTTTTGTGCCAGTGCTCCCAGGCTTTATCCTTGTTTTTCATTTCTGACTTAGTGGTTTTCTGTAGCCATGGAGAGGGTTGTGCTTTGGTTCTGGAAAATCTTATGAGGGCATGGTAATTAAGGATGCTCAGGAAGTTAGTATTAAAAAATTCAACTGCGTCATCTAGACTGAGGTACTTTAGAGGATGCCAGTTACATTCTTTGAGGGATGAGATGAATGTGAGTGGGTTAAAGTTTAGTTTTTTTACGTATTTGATGGTATATTAGCTTGGTATAGGTATTTTTGAGTAGGAATGTTGGGGAGTGATCACTGAGGCTATCTGATAAGCAGCCTGTTATATATGACTGGGGGCTCTTACTGACTAGTATCCAATCCAGGGTAGTGTGTTTGCTGGAGTTTTTATTTATCCTGGTTGGTGACTGAACTAGTTGGGTAAAGCCATGAAGGTTTACATGATGGGTTGGATGGTTGCCAGAACAGAATTGCCAGTCAATATTGAAATCACCTAAAATTATAGTTTCTTGGGGGAGATGGTGGGTAGACCAGCTGAGGAGGTTTTTTAGTGGAGGGATGTTTTGGCCAGGTGGGAAGTAGCATCCAATTATGTTGATGGTTTTGTTTTGGTTTATTTTGAGGTTGGTATATATTATTTCTTCATTGCCTATTTGTGGAGCTGATGATTTTAAGATCTGGATGTTTAGATGCTGTTTAAATATTATAGCTACACCGCCTCCTTTCTTGTTTAGCCGGTCTACTCTTAGTATGCCGTAACCTATAGGGAGTATTTGCTCACTGGTAATGTGAGGTTTTAGCCAGGTTTCTGTCAGGATGACTATATCTGGGGAGTACAAGTCTATGGTGGCATGGAGTTTGTGGACTTTGTTGGATATACTTCTAATATTTAGGCTTAGTAGAAGGAAGTCACTTGGCTTTCTATTGGCTGTAATATGGGAGAAGTTGTGGTTTCTAGTCTGATTATGAGGATTGGCGTTGGAGATGGTAGGGCCAGGGTTGGAGTAGATGTCTCCACTTAGGGCTAGTTTTGATATGCATGAGGTTATTAGTTTTTTCAGTTTTTGAATGTGTTGGTTTATAAGGGAAACTTTATGATTGTGCTCTGTGGGTAATAGGTATGGTGGGAGGGTTACTATGTTAAGTTGTAGGGATGCTTTATGTTTGAGTAATATAGTTGGTAGAATATGTGGGGGTGCATAGGGATGGTTCTTGAGTTGGCGGGAAGGGAGCTGAGTGAGGGTGAGACATGAGTGGTAGTGTGAGTAGTAGTACAGTGGTAGTGGTTGAGTAGGGGAATGATGGAGCTTTGGTAGGATGTAAGATATGCAAGGAGAGTGCATGCAGTGAGCATAGGTAAGGTATGCTTGTACATGTTAGTTGAGGAGATGTGATAGTAGTGGGAAGATGGAGGAGATAGTGTTGGGTTAGTGCTGTGGTTGGCTATTGGAAAGATGGGAGGGGTTTGTGAGTGTAATAAAGGTGGGACCAATGGGGGCGGGAGGGAATATGGGGCAGGGTGGGGAGCAAAGCAAGTAGAGACCCTGTTAGTTGCTCTTATGCGGGGGCTGGAAACAATCAGTTAACAGAGTTAACTGATAAATGAACATATTATAGTGACAAGTGTGGTTGCAGTTTTAAAAATGGCGCCTGCCACAGGTAATATTTATTAACTAAAGTAGTATAAGTAGAAGTATTTATTAACTAAAGAAGTATGAATGACAAACTCTTCAGCAAAAAAATATTTTTATAGCTGCATTACCAACTAGATTCTAAATCTTAAACTGGATTTTATAAGTCATGATAAACACAGTAAATATTAATTTTGTAATATTTAGTAAACAACTTACAGTCTCAGTAACCACTCAAGTTATACAATGCTGTTAGCAGCATTTTGTTTAGCCAGCTGAATGTTTCCATATGAAGCTAAGCACTTCCACCTGAGTTATGTTTCTGTAGCACTATTTAGAAAAGTATGACATTTATGCCATTATAAGTACATATTATAAGAACAAAAATTAATATCTCTTTAGTTGCATTAGACACAGGCCACATACTAGTGCAGTTGTATTGTCCATCCTTAAGCTTTAAGATGAAATCTTCCAGTACATCATATGTAACATGCTTTTGAAATGATTTATTTAAATATGTATAGGCAATATTAGATGCCTAGAGAGCATCTGTAAGATGTAACTGCAGAAATGTCTGGAGGCATCACTAGGCTGTAATGAATTAAAGGTCACAGAAAAGGTCACTATCTAAAAAAAGAGGAAAAAGATCATGCAAGAAAATAAATGTGTGTAATAGAGTGGTCTGTGACACCAAAAATCAGTCATCTCCAGTATAATTATAACTTACTGTAATTCAATGATTTAATAAAGAACTCTCAAAAGCATATCCACTGCCCTTTATGTTTATGTAAAAAAGATTCTAAGGATGCCCTTCGCAAGTTAAATTATGGTATGCAGACGTAAGTGTGTTTTAGTAATAAAAATAATTACAATATTTGAACAGACTTGGAAGAAAGTGCATTTTTATCTTTAGCAAAAATCCTACTGATAAATATCCTGAAAGTTTTCAGCTCATGGACACTGGATTTTCCTCTTAGAACCTGTGCAAGATCCAGCTGTTTTGGGGAAGGCTGTCTTTCTGCTTGAGATTAAGGAAGTATAGGAATGCACATCTGTGTAGAGCTACCTCCAGTTATATAAAAGTAGTAGAATCCTTCTACCAACAATAGGGACACTTTCAGCAGTATAGGTATAAGAGCTTACATTTAAATCTACCTTGTCAGCAGAGTTTAAATACCAGAAGAAAGCCAATTCTTTGCATCCTGGTATAGACCAAGTTATCCTGTTTAGAAAACACCTAGTTGTTGCCCACAGTTATAAATTTGTCCAAGACACAAATTGTTGATATCACTTCTCTTTTAAAGAAACTGTTTCAAACCTCACTATAATTTCAATCATTTACCATCAAACATAGTGATAAAATATCTCTTATGCTGTTTCAGAAGTAAATCCTCTGAGGATATTCAGTGATTCTGGGAATATAAGTACAATATGTTTCATGCAGCTAAGGCAGTCTTCCTATTCCAAGATTCTTGCAAAATTGACGTCCAAGATGGTTGCACACTGGTCAACAGTTTAATTTCAGCTCTCTTAGTGTGAAATAAGGGTGAATGATATAGTCAGCTTGGGATAAAATTCACATACTGGCTAGTAAGTGTATTGCCTGGATGTAAGCAAAGAAGAAATTTGGAGAACCAGAAGGAAAATCAACCAAAAAAGGTGAAGAGAAAATACTGGCTGGGAACTACCCTGCAACTGTTTAACAAAAAGTATTTCAAGCTTCAGCTTTGGTACAAGATATGGCTTCCAGTAACTTAAAAGAAAAAAAAAATCAAATATAATCAGGAGTGATTAAAATAAATGAAACTTTGGAGGAATGTATCAATTCATAACACAAGTCAGGAAAAAAATAGAAGAAGCTTTAACTGTCTATTAAGATCTAATGACAAAACTGCAACAATCAGAAGATGAAATGAAGAAAGACTGGCTGAGTATGGGGCTTCTCAAGAAGAGCTGTTTCAAAAAATGGTAGAGTTAGAAGACAGACATAGAAGACATGGAGAAAACATGTGATTTTGTACTGTACCAGAGAAACTGGGAGGAACAGACTGCATTAATTCTATAAATGCATGAATAAGCAACTGGACTCGTATTCCACAGCAAGACTTGTTAATTGAAAGGGCACACTGTGTGCATGCTCTAAAAATGGCCATGAGAAAACAGCCAAGATCTTTAGTAGTAAAGATGCAGTCATACCAGCAGAAAGATTTGATCCTGACAAAACTGTGTCAGAAGGGAAAAGTAATACAAATTAGAGACAGCAGAGTGTTTGTCAAAAATAATGAAGATTCCTGTAAAATCAAATTTTAGCCTTTCACTGCTATCATGGAAATTAGTTATCTACACTTGCTGATCCTTGATCTGCATCTCTGTCATTATAATCCAGTGCTTTGAATCTCATAGATCCACTGTTGTCCTCCAGCTAATCTGAGTTTGTTAGAGAGTTTTAATAATAAAAAATATATATAATACTCGAACAATGGTCCAGTCATAGGCCTGTTGGAAGAAAGTGCAGTTTTATCTTTAGCAAGCAACCTACTATGAAATACTTGGAAAGTTTCCGGTTCAAGGTATGAGACTACTATACTGAGATTGCCCTCCCAGTACTGCAATATGAAATTCTTAAATAAGCACACAAAGGGAACATTATCAGGTACTCATCAGGTTTGCTGCATGTATATTAAGAGGAGGAATCCATCTCTTGGAGTCAGCACCCATGTAGCCCTCAGAACTTTGGTCCTTATGAGCTGTGGAAGAGAAAGACAAATATTCTGCATCAGTCATATCTGTGGCACATTCTTGCAGATTATGTCCAGTTCCTGGGTGAGACAGTAGCCTGGCCATCTCCTGCTTCTTTCTTACCAGAACTACTGACACCCAGAAAAAAATCAGTTGGCTATTGGAAGAACAAAAGTTTGAGTCATTGGTGGAAGGAAATGGAGTATAGATGAAAGTACTGCAGTGAAAATTCCATACAAAATTCCATCTAATAAACTAACCTAAAGGTGGGGTGAGGAATTGTATGGCCTAGAGGCTCACTTCATGTTCAAGCTATGCACCTCCAGTTGTCCTAAGGGAATCACTCTGAAAATGCAACTGATGGAGTTTTCCCTGCACTACTGTTGTTATGCATGGATAGTTAATATCAGAAGGCTCATTATGTAGGCCACTGTCAGAAATAATATAAAGTTGTTAGTGGCTGGACCCAGACCCTGATGCTTGGTGTGCATATGTCAGACATGACATTAGCAGAACTGATGTTAAAGATGTTAACAGCCAAGCCGCCAGCTGTAGGGAGGTTGGTGTCAGTTAAGTCTTGACCTGAGATGCTTGATGCCAGGCTAGATGTTTGTGTATCTTGTATCAGGTGAATTGAAACTAGAAGGGGCACTGACAGTGATATTAGGGATTACAATAGAGAAATTAACACTTACTATTACACTTGGATCCTGAATGTTAAGGATTTTTGGTCTTGATTACTTCTCTGATAATTTAATGAGCATAAAGTACTGCATCCAAAGCATGTCAACCAGCAACAAGCTTTGATATACCTGAGCAGGAGGAATTATACCTGAGCAGGAGGAATCAGAAACAGAGCATGTGTCCTACAGACTGACAGAGGACGAAAAAGCAAAGCAGTGAGGCCCATCACACATTCATGAATCTCAACACCCAATTACTGGTCCAATTCATGAATTAAAATATCAGTTGGAGAGGTTTGGAATAAAGAAGTAGTGCTGCCA
Organism: Protopterus annectens; assembly: GCF_019279795.1. NCBI lineage: Eukaryota > Metazoa > Chordata > Ceratodontiformes > Protopteridae > Protopterus > Protopterus annectens. Next base: position 847,970,124 of record NC_056734.1, read on the forward strand.
GTTTTCCTAAGGGTTGAGAGAATATCAGCTACAACAAATTCCTCCACAGATGTCAGAAACAGAGATGCGAACATAGAGATGATTATTGCTCTGGAAATCATGATTGTTTTCCTAGTACTCTCTGCAGTCTATGAACTAATATAAATATATCTTCTATCATCCCGGATTGTAGAGTAAAGAACTTCTTGTCTGCCAGGAACCATGTAGTTCTTCCATTTAGTGATGATGAGTAGCATTATTCAAGTATTTTCAGAATAAATGGGATGAGATATCATGCTTCAGCCCAAAGCAGAATAGATGCAGTTAATATTAGATCCCAGAGTACCTTTTTCCCAGTTTAAGCATTTATTAAAAACTAAATAACAATGAACACAAACAGAATCTTCATCAAAAGAAACTATTTATAACTCTTTTTTAAATAGATAGAAACAAACTGTGCTAAATTTTCTGATCAAATAAATAAATAAATATTGAGCCATAAAAATAATAGAATCTTATTTAAAGCTGAATTATAGCTATACCACTTTTCATAAAAAAGTCATAAAGAAGAAAGATTACAGAGAACTTACAAGGCGTGTCTAATTTATGTGCTATGTGTTAAGCCAACTACTATATCTATATTCCATTTTCTAGCTGTCTGCTTGCATATAAGTGCTTGGGATGTACCCATTTCTTCAAACCATAGTAAAAGAGCTTTAAGCTCTGACAGTACTGAGGTAAACATCTGTTTCCATTTCTTGTTAATACATTTTTAGCTAGGTGGAGTAGAAGATTTAATGCTGCAATTTGTGTGTTAGTTATACCTGTTACTTCTATTTCTCCCACCAAGAAATTCTGGGACTTGAGGAATATGGCCGGTCTCAATAATTGTACAACTAAATTACAAATATCTTCCTTAAGTAAATAAAGCAAAGTGTATTCCCACATACAAGCATCCAGTCTGCAGGTTCTAACCCAAAACATTTCTAGCATTTGTTCAGTGTCCTTGGAAATATTCATGAAATCCTAGCAAATATATAAAAATCTTAATTTTCTTATATTTGATGCATACCTTGAGATTGACAAGAAGTTCATCAAATTTCTATGTGGGATAGGAGTCTTCAATTCTGTCTCCCACATAAGTTTACATTTTTCTGTTTTTTGTCATCTATGACTGATAAGTATTTTATAAGCTTTACTAATTGAACTTTTATTATAATATGTCTACAGTGCATCTAATGTCCTGGTAATAAAACTGGGATGCTCATCAAGGTTTAACCTCACACAAGTTAAAGTTTCTAACTTTATGCAATAACAAATTGAAATATTCTCTATAGGATTTATCTACATTATATGTATCAGAATAGCTAGCCCAAATAAGAAGAGTTTTGTCGATAATTGACTCCAGTACTGTAACCCATTACATTTATTCAATTTTCCTCTAAAATGAGGGAAAAGTCTATAGTAGTTACTGGTTGCAATTATGGGAGCCATTTCTTTCCACCATATTTTTAACTTAACCTGATTTAAAAAAAAATTATTTAAAACAGATTCCTGACATCAGAATCTGACATATTTCTCATGAAATATTAAGTGTAGGCAGGTCTTATGTCATGAATGTTCCATCAGCAAAATATAGCAATATGTCCTTCCAGTGTGGAATAATTTGTGTAACCAACCTTAGTGTTGTTGCCTGTATGTATAAACCAATATCTTGGAATTCTATTTCACCCAAGAAGAACAGAAGGGAAAGAATATATCACTATTTTTCATCTAAATCAAGATAGTGTATTATGTTTTAAAATCCCCATGGTACATGGAAGTCCAGCTTGATTCCTCTATATTCCATTTTTTTTTGTTAAGGATGACCACTACATATTAATGATGCTATTTTGGGGTCTCATGGAAACTAGTGATTGTATCTGTGAATGATAAGCCTCAATATAATTGTATTAGTTTTCACTGTTTTCTACTGACAATTTAAAACAAATGTGTATGTGTGTGAGAGGAGGAGCACTAAAGGGAAATCAAATGTACAGCAGTTAGTATCTTTTTTTAACTAATTGCTTACAATTATCAATTAAAACATTGACAGCAGTATATCCATGCAAAACATATTGACTGAAACAAGGCATTGTAAGCTGCTTTGCTAGCACTTCCGTGTACCATGGGAAATTTAAAATTTAATACTCTATCTCAATTTAGATTAAAAATGCTTTGTTTTATAGTAAATAAGTGACTGCAAACACGGAGATGTTCCATGCATCAAGGTAAGTATTTTTTAAATCGACAAAAAGCATTAGATATGATCTTTAAGCCCCTCTTTCTACAGCAGTGGCCCCCATTAGCCAGCAGATGAGATACAACTGATGCTGCATACTGACGTCCACTGATTCAAAAGGCCTCACCTTGGTCTAGTCACTGAGGAAAACTCTTTCTAGATAATAGTGCCTATAGCTTGGAAATTTCTACCAAAGGCTATCAGGTGTGAAATGAACTTCAATAACTTTCATAGATTCCACCATCACTGGTAGACCATTAAAACAGGGCATACATGTGTAACTGCTACTGAGATAATGGAAGATGTACTGCCATTCAAATGGGTGCCAAAACTATTTTTAAGACTACTGAAGCATTGCAAATATTGTAAGTAAAAGATCTACCATTTGATGAAAAATTTCTCATTGACTATAATCTCTCATTTACTGATTCCCCGAAGTGGCTAGTTCCAGAATGTGTTGTGTATTTTATGCTGTACTGTGGGACTGCAATACAAGTAAATGATGTATTCAGCATTGCAGGGCATTTTTCTTTCCAAATTGTATCTGTGTCAGTGGAGTTAGTATATTTAAGTAAGGGAGGTAAAGTCACTCCACTTGAGGGGTAGTGCTGGTTATCTTGTCTATCCCTGCAAAATATGATGACAAAGATGATGATAATGCTTGATGCAGAACTTTTACCTAGAGTTTTGCTGAGCTGCTTTTTTAATGAGTTTGCACTGTAGGGAGTACAGCTGACAGGTTGCCTGATGAGTTCCTGCTAGGCAAGCATTCTAGGTGCCTTTAATATATTGGATTACCTGTGAACTTGACTAACTACTGTGCATAAGTCTTCATAATTACTCTACGGTATGCTTGACTTGTTTTATCTATTTTTGATTGATTCTGTGGCTATTTGGCTTCCGAACTTGATTTATTTTGTTATATAATGGTGTCTATCCTCAGGGTTTGGGCAGATAATAGAAACAACTGGTCTTTTGACTTATTCACTTTCACAGTAAGCAAATGTATAATTACAAACATATACAAAATAAAAATAAAATTATCTTGATTTTGATTAAGAATCTAGAATGGCTAATGGGAAACACACACATAAAGCTTAATGAAGCTTTAAATGGTCAGCAAAAAAATTATTTGATAACAAAAAAATAGTGTTTGGGAAACTGCTTAAGTTCTTTTTCACATATATGATAGAAAAGAATTGCAGAGATATTCTATGTTGCACCTTAAATAGGGTACATGGATAGCCCACTGACTGGAGCTTGAATTCAAGAAAGAAAAATAAGTCACCAAGTTGTCTTGGTGTCTGGGAGATACAGTCTTAGTGACACTGCAGCCAAAGCATCTTGGGATAAAATCTCTAGAAACATGAAAATTCTGTTTCCAGATTTAAAGGTTTGTGGATTAAAAAAAAGCTCAGACTAGAAACACAAGTCCATGCATTATAATTTATATGACCTTTTAGAGTAACTGCTATTCTAATATTTTAACATTTCTTTTTTATCAGATGCAAGTAACTGTTTTAGATGCCCAGATATGCAGTGGCCAAATGAAATACAGGACATGTGCATACAGAAATTGCTCGATTTTCTCTCTTATGAAGAAGCTTTGGGTGCTGGACTGACAGGATCTGCGGTAGCTCTTTCCATAATTACTGCATCCACCTTCTGTACCTTTGTTAAGCACCGAGACACTCCAATTGTGAAAGCCAACAACCGAGAACTCAGCTATCTTATCCTTGTTTTTCTATTTCTTTGCTTTCTCTGTCCCTTAGTATTTATTGGCAAACCCACAGAACCTAACTGTCTGCTTCGTCAAACTGGTTTTGGTATGCTGTTCTCTTTGTGTGTTTCTGGGATTCTGGCTAAAACCATTATAGTTGTTATTGCTTTTAAAGCAACAAATCCTTATAGCAATTTAAGGAAATATGTAGGATACAGAACACCCTGCTATATTGTTTCCATTGGCACATTGATACAAGTTACTATATGCATTATATGGTTGACAATATCTCCTCCATTTCCTGACATGAATATGAAACTTGAAGAAGGAAAAATTATACTACAGTGTAAAGAAGGGTCAGAGATCATGTTTTATTGCATGCTGGGATATCTTGGCCTTCTAGCCAGTGTTTGTTTTGTTGTTGCATTTCTGGCAAGGGCATTGCCAGACAGTTTTAACGAAACTAAATTTATCAGTTTTAGTATGATTGTGTTTGTGAGTGTCTGGTTATCTTTCATCCCAGCATACATCAGCACAACTGGAAAGTATATGGTAGCTGTAGAGATATTTGCCATCATGGCTTCTGGTGCTGGAATACTAATTTGCATATTTTTTCCTAAGTGTTATATTATTCTAATGAGACCAGACTTAAATACTAGAGGACAACTGCTGGGAAGTACTAATGTCTCCAAGAAAAAGTAGTTTTTGGTTTTCACTTTAAGATTTTAAGGATATAGACTAACAAATGCTGCAAAGTTTGCCTTCTGGATCTCATTAACTAAAATAGTGCAAATCCTTGTTCATGCATTTTCAGTAGGTTGTGTTTCCTAAGAGGTGTATTTTTTATAACTTGCTCACTTCAACAAATTCATTTCTCTGAGCTGCAGCAATCTTGGAGTCATTATAAATAAGTAAAAAGAAGGTGTGAGGATTAGGTTCTCCACACAGGGGGATACAGGAGTCCTTGCCCCCATAGAATTGCTTTTACTATTGTTCATTTGTGTTGTTTAGTTGAAAGTTTGGATGATTGTAGATACAGGTAGTTTAGCTTTTCTCGGTAATATTTCTAACATCTCTGTTTTCATTGTCTTATGTTTCATGGGACATAGATGATCCATTACAAATACCTTTACCAGCACTGCCACTGTGTCTTATGCAAAATCAAATAAATATATCAATAAAGATGCAGACTTCCTGTAGAAGGGACTTGGGATCTCACATAAACAGCAATCTAGCCTTCGACCATCAAGTGTCTATAGTAGTGAGAAAATCATTCTACATCATATCATTTATAAGCAAAGGTATGGCATTTAGGTCAAAGGAGGTCATTGTTTACATCTATATCAGAGCATCGAAACCGACAATGTCGAACGCTCACATGAGCGAATATTCATGTACTTGACAATGGTATTGTGGGGGGCTGCACCACCTACACCTCCTGCTAAATATATATTCCTACTCTGAGATCACACTACAGTCAGGAAAGGGCAAAAATCCCGATCTTCACTGTGCAGTGAACAAAATTAATAAACTTCGAGAACGTGATTTTCCACTTGTGAGTATTCGACATGGTCAGTTTCAATGTTCTGATATAGACCCCATTGTTCCACTGTATTTGTCACTCATCAGACCTATCACTGAGTACAATGTTTCCTTTGGTATACACCCAACCATGCACATCCAGCAACTGAGACATCTACAGAAGTTCCTCACTAAAGTAATACAGGGTATAAATAACATGTCCTGTGCATACTGCCTTAAAGCCTTATCCATGTATTCTACCTTGTACATGCAGTTGAGGGAAGATCTATGCCTGGCATACAAATTGTTATGTTCCCCCCCCTCTGGGCCAGTAATCAAGGAGCCTAAATTATCACCACTGACACTGGAGAGGGACGTGCACTTGGAACAAAAATGGATACAATCAGTATTTCTAGATGCAGCTGTCTGCATCAAGCACAATTTCCCTTAAGCTCACACATGGTACACAATCTGGGGTCTCTCTCTCTCTCTCTCTCTCTCTCTCTCTCTCTCACTATCTCTCAATCCCTATCTTTTCAGGGCCCCAGTGAGACTCCCCACCTGCTCAGCTGTAGAGCTGAGTCCTCAGCTGAGTCTCCAAGACAAGTTATGCAGCACGCTTGGAGTGAAATCAGTGCTTCGTGTCCCTGCTCCAGGCAGTCGACACACACACACACACACACACACACACACACACACACATACACACACACACACCTGGGAAAGGCTGACACAGATTTACTACCTATGCCCCCTTCTGCCCAAACTATAAGGTAGTTACACTGCCACCAGACACTCCTAAGCCAGCTATTCTAAGGCTCTTACAAGGGTACCCAATTATACTGGGTGAAATTAATATTAATACCATTGATAGTGTTTGACCAATGCAGTAAGGCTTCTAGGAGTGGTCAAAGAGTCACCAAATAGATATACATTTAATAATAAATAATAAAAAGAATATGAAAATACAGAATATCTATTTACAATAAACACCACAGTTTCAATCACTGGAAATATTAAAAATAACACAGATGAATAGACTGATAGAGATACAGGAAAAACAGTGCTTAATTATCCTCACTATATTTTCCTGACTGATATAAAGAATTACTATTCTTTGGTTCACTTACTAGAGCAAGGCATGATGAAGTGAGTGAGGGATCCTTCTATGTCAGAATTCAAAAACAGAGTGCTCTGAGAAATCAGTCTCATCAAGTATAAAAACATCATTTTTGCCCTGGATTACCATACGATATCACATACATCTGGTCATCTGACTTCTGGTTCCCATACTACCCCTTCACTGTGGCCACAGAGTCGCCCAATAGATATAAGTAGTCTCAAAGGCTAAAGTATTCTCTAAAGGATCAGTCACAATGAAAAGTTTAACTATATTTAATAATGAATAATAAAAGAACATGAAAATATGGAATATTTATTTACAAAAAACACCAAAATTTCAGACACAGGAATTATTAAAAATAACACAGGTGAATAGATTCACACAGATACAGAAAAACAGTACTTAACTAATTTCGCTATATTTTCCTGAATGATATAAAAAAATTACTATTCCCTGGTTCACTTACTAGACCAAGGCAAGATGAAGTGGGTGAATGATCCTCCTATGTCAGGTTTCAAAAACAGAGTGCTCTGAGACTTCATTCTTATCTAGTATTAAAACATAATTTTTGCCCTGGAATTCAGAATGACATCACATACATCTGGTCATCTGACTTCTGGTTCCCATACTACCCCCTTCCCTAGCAAATCTCACGCATATTTGTCAATAATATACGCATATAGAGCTTTGCTAAGATCTGTTGCAGTTTCTGGAAGTCATAAAACTTCCACTCTTCCTATGAGAGCTAATAAACCAGCTAATAAACCATTCTCTGGCACAAACATTTCATCTCTGGCTGCAATCAAAAGTGTAAGATACAATCAATTACAAGTAATTTAATTTTGTACTATTTTTCAGTTAGCTGGAGCTGAGCTAACCTCTTCTCTTCCAGTATCCTCTGTTACAATGTATTCAGTTCCACAGTTACAACAGTACAGTCTGAGATACATATATATTTATTTTCTGTCCAGCAGGACACACTGTTGATACATTTTTAACACAAGCAGCTTTGCAAATTCATTTTTCAACACAAACATCTGTAGAAATCAGTTTGATATACAAATGACATATAGTTCTTAAAAAAACTCCAGCTAGATATACTAGCATATGTTATCAATCCACTGCCCTACTTCTCCTGGAATAGCTGGCAATACATCACATCATCACACAAAGCATCTTTGAACCCCACTCTGATGGATCTTCTTCATATCCACAAAACAAACAGCAACAGAATTACCCATTCTAATTACTTAAACCTTGGCTGCGATCTCAGAGATTAGCCCTTCTCTGAAGCAGTCTACCCACCCATGTGAAGCAGAGTTCCTCCCTTATCCAATTGCAGTGTAACTTGGACCATTGAATAGGGAACCGAAAATTAATCCCTGGTATGGCACCTATGTCTCTAATGGACACAGGTAGCTGGTAAATGGTTAATCTCTCAAGCACATGCTTGTAAATGTTTCATCTCCCAAGCCTATGCTCACACTTATCAAGGGTACCAGAACTTGTCAGAGATTTGTAATGCATGGCTATGCTTAAAAAGGACCCAGTGGTTGTAAGTCTAGTACACACCTATGAACCTATGAGAAGAAAGCTTATGTGACAGGATAATGGCATCTCATTCTGAGCATCGGCCTGTTCTGTGTCATTTTCTTTCTAACAAGCAACAGTGAACCTGGGAGACAACATTTACACCTGTATTCCTATGACTTCCTGAAACAGTCCCCTCCAAAAGAACAGGGTCATTAGGTTCTTTTTATTTTTAACATAGACTTATAGAACTCCTGCTGTCTAGGGTGACTGCAATGATTTGCTTAAATAGCATCTGATTAATTTTTGCTTTGATGTAAAACCTACTGCTGAGTCTGCTACAACCTGATTTATTTTAATACCATGTTTTTTTCTGAGACTTTTGGCTGTTTCTTGTTCTATCTGTGCAACTGATAGTTGTATTTTATCATCTGAAAATTTCAACTTGCCGTCCACATACCTACCTTGTTAATCAAACAAATAAAGAAATGCATGGGCTAAGATATCTTAAATTTGTATAGTGTTACTTTCAGGCTTTGTTCGATAACTGTTCAGTGTAAACTATAAACAGCTGACATACTGTGCATTTACTGATTTCAAGTGATAAGCATTGCAAAATAGACTCAATAAACTATTTGTTAATTCACTTCAAGTTAATAACTTATTGGTCTGCTGAAACCTAGGTATTCCGTGAATTAATAATAAATAAATACTCTAAGTCATCATAAAAGCACTGCACAAAGAAAAGTAATGTTCCATGTTAGATGCATGTTAGAAATTCTAATGTGATAGGATGTTCAACTGCCAAAGCTAACTGGAGTTTGAAACTTGACAAATTAGTATCAGATACTGAGATGTAAGAACCATGACAGCAAAAGTCTAGTTAGCTTCAGCCATGAGCACACTTAGACGTTATACATTTTAGGCTTCTCCATATGGCCATGTGAAGACTGCATTTCTTACTCTGCTTTCTCTCTGTAGATTATCATGTGATGTTCTTCTACAGGTAACTGAAACCACTTGTAATCTTTCTGTTGACAGCAGGATGCATAATAATCTGCAATGTGAGGTTCATACATGCTCTAAAATAAATATTGCCTAATATACTTCCGAATTAGTAACTTAGTTTTAGATTATGTCTCCTAGAAATTAGTGCAGATTTTCCTGTGCAATCAGGTGGGCTCTTATTTCAGAAAAAACATGTGGAAGCAAACCATGCTCAAGAGCCAGAAAAAAAAAACAGTGACAGGAAAATGTATTCATATATTAGTGTAATCAATGTATTCATAAAGCCTTATATCAGGAATAAATGTGTGCAGCCACTCCAGTAGCATAGATAAATAAAACCTTGACTACAGCCCAGCAGACTCAGGTTCAGTTACTGGTTTGAGTGACTGAAGGAGTGGCAGATGAGGGAGGATATTACCATCCCTCTCAGGGGAAGGTGGTCTCACAGTTGTTCCCCACTTAATCCATGGTGGTGGCTGGTGATATATGAAGAAGTGGAAGTAATCCAAAGAAGCATCAAGGAGGGGACATTAGCTGAGTTGCCGTGGAGGTGGGGTGTTATGTTAGCACATTCCCATTGCATGCCTACCCTTTGGACAAAACCAAGAGACTCCAGGTAAAAGGGGGAAATGGGGTAGGGCATAAATAAAATAAATCCCCAGACAGATGGTATGATGGATAGACACCCCAGGATGTCCTCAGGCTCTGCACTGACCCTAGCCCTTACAGAAAAAGTCTGAGCATGTACAGAAGGCTGATAGTTGCAGAGATGGATGTGAGATACTAGGGTAGGGTGCTGTAGGATGAAGGAAGGGGAACAAAAAAAAATAATAAAAATGTGCACTTGGAGCAAATATGTAAAAGAGAAATTAGCAATTCAAAAATTGAAGCATGGCATTCACTAAAATGAATAGCTGCAGATTACCCTGTGAAACATTTCTTATGTTCTTTAAGTGCTCTAAAATACAAGCTATTAATGGAAGTTTTATTTGACCTACATAATACAGCTCACAAGGACATTTCAGGTAGTAAACAAATACTTTCTGATAACTGACTAATTCTTCTAAAACTTCATCATTTTGTATGAGATACCAATATTTCTTCAAAATTCTGACTACTTAGTTCATTGTAACTTTAAAATTTTCATATAGGGATGGTTTGAGTCTGATGGATAGAAGTCTCCACACAGATAATGAAGTACAAAGTGTGAATAATTTATGTAAGGGATGTAGTGTTTGTAAATTCATAAAGTTTAGCTCTGTACATTTATTTAATGGCCAGAAATTGAAATCTACAGGGAATTTTGATTGTTCATTTTTTTAAAATCACCTAGAATGCAGGGAGAAAAAATTTTACTGAACTGGTAGATGCAAGTTTAATAAATATTACAGGGCACCATTTGAAATTATTCTGCTAAACACAGTGGGGCACTTGTTAAACATAAGCCTATTACATGAGGGCATTCATAGTTTTTTGATAAAGGTTCTTCATTTCCTATGCATTCTGGGGGCTTCACGAAGCTCTTTGATTTGCCTGTGCAACACAGGACAGTGTTCACTGATGAACATGCTTATAAGGGATTTTAACTGCACAAATGCTGAATGAATAAATAATTCAATATCAAACAAATATGTCAACGTATTAATTGTCTATGTTAATTACAACAGCTTAGACCAAACAGTATGGAATTCAATAAGGAATGGCTGTATCTTAGTCATCATATTAAGAAACTTAGGGAAACTGCTACCCATTCAGGGCAATACCCTTTGTTATTAACATGGATTGGCATACCATCATCATGAGCCTAAGAGTAAAATCAGACTTGTTCTAAAAAAATCATCCTTCCTAATGTTTGCTAATGGAAACTATGATATACTTATCAAACCAGACTGGGCTAGTGTCCTCAATGATCCAAGTAGGTCTGCTCATAATGCTGTTGTTGAGATATTATTTACTCCTGCATTAATGAACACATACCTGCAAGAGACAAATAAAAAGGCAAGTTCAACAAATCAGAAAAATAATGAAATATGCAAAAAAGTACTACTTAGCACTCAAAAATTGCATTAGTTGTGGAAGTATTCTAGATTAAATAAAGTGCAGAAACTACTTACTTTTTATTTGTTTTATTTGTATATTTTAGTTTGCTTACTGGGATAGTCCGACTTATTCAAAGCCCATTTTCAGCTGATGCCTGGTAAGAAAAGCTTAATATAATACATACATACATACAATTATTTTTATATTCAGATGATTTACAAATGCAGAAGAATTAATCACAAACTGCAAAGTAATTAACACAAACAAAAAGTAAAGAGCTTGCCATAGTGGTAGATTACGTCAGTCACATTTACAAGGGCAGCTATGGAAGGTGAAGGAAGCTATAATATGATCAGGTAAAATAATTAAGGGAGCATAGCACATCTTCCAGCTCTAACTATGAACTCCACCTGGTTTCAAAGTTTAAAAACAGTAATAATGTATTTACTGAATTATATCAAAAAATTGAAAAATACTAACTGTGAATGTAACGTGTTATAAATAAACAATGAAGTTCTCATAAAGCTGTAGAAGATACCAAATGTGCTTGAGAGAAACATTTCTGCAAAGTTCACAGAAAGCAAGGAACTATGTTATATAAAGGCAACTACAGCACGGTACATGTTGTCAGAAGTCAAATTAAAAGCTCAGGCTTCATGATGAAAAGCAATACATCTGGTGGTTTGCAACACAGAATCAAGTAAAACCTGACTAATGTCTGTCATTAATGAAAAATAGAATGTTAAAATATAGACATGCACCTGACCTATGACAATAGGTTGTAGTGGTACCAGTTCTCAAAAGAAAGGGATCACATAAGACCCAGATAATTTTAGACCCATCAGCTTGACCAATATGTTTAGTAAAATCATGAAGGGACTTGTAAAAAAAGCTTATACAAAATGATGCAGAAGGCATTTTCTTGTTCCATATGGAATGATGCAGGTTTGTTAAGGGGGAGATCATGTTTTTTGAATGTAGTGCTGTACTTGGAAGAAATAAGTTGCAACCGACGGAGAGCTGACAGTGCAAGACAGTTATTTTGCCTGTGCTAAGGTATTCAACATTATCCCACATTCCCACATAAGGAATACGTTACAAGTTAATGGAATTAAGCCAAAAAACACATATGGCATCTTTTTTATACTGTTATTTTAACAGCCATACGTTCTTATGGCATCAAGATACTTTTTTGGGCAGGCTAGCTTGCATAACTAAGTGATGTATCAATTAATAATAGAAAGGGTATGAGAGAGCAAGGTACAAGAAACAAAATTATACTGTGATTGTGAATCAAGGATGCAGTGCAGTGGAGACAATTAACCAGTGTTTTTCATTTATTTATATTTTCATATTTACATTATTAATCTCATCCATGAGTAACTTAGATGGGTCAATGAAGGGCACAGTAAAGATGCCATTAGGAAAGCCAGAAAAATGCATCATCAGTGTCCATGTATAATGCCCTATATTGGAAATACTTCTAGTTGCTTGCTAGTAATTATAAAGATATGTCGCGTTTTCGCAGGTATATTAATATTTCCAAAACCAAATGACTTATAAACTACTGCATGACCTCAAGTGAAATCTTTCATGATGGTGAAGAAAATTGTTATGGCTTCTTGCTCAGTAATATGTACGGTTAAAGAGATACTGAGTGTTGTTTATACTGTCAGTAATGAAAATAGGGCATATTTTTTCATAAACATGTAAATATCATAACAAACAGCATCTTAGAAAATAATTTTTACCGTTATTTGAAGGGGGTCTATATCAGATGAACGAAAAATCTGTTCATCGAATACGTAATGATTGAAACATCACGGATATTGAAATTGTTATTGTGGGGGGCTGCGTCCACCATACCCCCTGCTAAATATATATTCTAACTCCGAGATCACACTACAATGAGGAAAGGGCAAATACCCTAATCCTCACTGTACTGAGACCCCACAATACTATTTTCGATTTCCATGAAGCTTCGATCTTTACGTATTCAATGAATGGATTTTTCATTCATCTGATATAGACCCATTTGAAGGCCAAGACTGGTGAAACAAAAGTGCTGTTGACACTATATATGTAAAGGGTATTAGCTTTCAGGATATGAAAAGCTGATTTTAATAATTTAGAGAAAAATATAATTTTGGATTTGTTTGCATTATTGCACTACAAATGCATCAAGTACTGTCATTGTAAAGAAGGTTTTTGCTTTGCAATTTAATGCTTGCACCTCCTTAATAGTATTAACTGGTCACAAAATATTTATATTTGGTTTGTGTTTTTTAACTTGATTTTTCAGAAAACACTTTGGCATCTAAGGATATATGTAAGCTGTTAGTGGTGTGGCATTCCAGAGCTTATAAGTATGATGCAGATCAATCCATAAAACACTGGCTAAGTAAAAGAACAGAACAAATCAAGGTGGAGATTACCTATCTATCCCAAAAGAGGTTACCAGTGGCATCCCACAAGGTTCTGTTCTGTGATAACATCTTTTTGAGCAGTTATTCTAGATCCAAGTAGGGTTTAGACTGTGGATAATTACAAACTGAATAACATAATTACTTCCATACAAAATGCCAAAGTCCTACAAGATTATCTACAAAACTATGCTTATAATCCAGTAATAATGACATGACTGCAAATGTCAGTAAATGCAGCACTGTGGGAGTAGGCAAAAAAGACATAAATTATGATTAGACAAGAAAGAAAGAAATCATAAGAAACTGCACCACTATTAAAAATCTACAATTTAAATTTTCACCAATGTGTGTCTACCATAGTGAAAAAGTATATTCGTAGTCCTTGTAATTCTAAAGTGCACGTGTAGGTGTCCCAGAGAGATAACTGCACCACATCATGCCAAACTGATTTAACACATCACTGAACACAGGACTATATTTTGTAGTCTTCAATCATATCACCCAAAAACATGAAAAAGTACAGCAATTCCAAACTGAACAATTTAGAAAGGCTTGAGGAGCTCTTTCTTGTAAGTTACACAGAAGTGACTTCTTAATAGTCTCTTAGGTATTGTCCTATTCAGTTTTATTTGAAGATTTATTAATGGAATACAACACTGAAGGAGCTAATACTAAGTTAAGGATCCTAATATTAAAAATAAATATCAATAATTTAAAAAAATGGCAGCTACATTACATAACATTTTCTAAGGGTATGGAATAAGGTTCCCCATAATATCAATTAAAAGTCAGACAATAACTTCCTTCAAAAATACTTCTTGATAGCTAGCTAGCTAGATAGATCAACAAGGATTTAAGGCAAGAAGGCCTCTATGTGTTGAATATACTATGAGGTGATAGTTTATAACTATGGTTAATTCCTTGGTTAAATGGTTAAATGATTCACTCAGTGTCACAAAATAAGTAAATGAAGGGTGATAGAATCAACCCCTGAACTACAGTATGAAGCTTTTTAGCAGCTTATAACTTGGCTAATGTGCCAGCCAGTTTAAGTGGATCTAAATTGAAATTATTTATGTTTAAAACATGTTCAGCTGTAACAGGGGAAGAAAGTATAGCTGTGTGAGTACGCTTACTCTAACACTAGATATCCTTATAGATAACTTTTGTAGTAGACTAAGCTATATGGATCCCAGCCCACTACAAATGGCCTGCTTTTCAAAGATAAAGGGAGCTGTCAGTGTACTCTAATAGTCAGGAGCTTGGGAGCATTTCCATGTAAAAGACAGTTAGAGGGTAAAAAATACACAGAACCTTCTTGCCCCAAAAATGGAGGCAATAGACCTGAAAGAAAAATACTAAGAAACATAACCAAAAAGGAAAACTATATATACAAAGGTGTTTACATATATACCCCAACAACACAATGAGCACTGAGCAGCAAAAAAAAAAAAAAAAAACAGGGGAGGGTGGATTGAGTGTATGGGTATCCTAGAGTGATCTATTCAAACATCTACTGTTATGCTAAGTTTACTTACACAACTGTATCATGTTCAGCACTAGATCACTGTTGCAGTAGCCTACGCTTTATGGCTTGATTACCATAGTTTAACAAGGAAGGAGGAGTTAATGGATTAAAAATGCAGAAGCCTCTGAAGAACTGTACTAGCAAAGTCTGTCCCGAACCTGAAAAAGGAATACATTTTATAGTGTTTTGGAATGGTATGTACAGAGGACCAATGTGCTGCTTCTAAAATGCTTTTAGAGGACACCCCTTTCCAGAAAAACACAGAAGAATCTAAAACTCTAGTGTAAAGGGCCCTAACCCTGCCTTGAAGTGAGTTATTATGGTTATTATGAAATAATAACAAGGAAACAGCATAAGACACAGTCTGCTTTGAGACTGGTTGTCCTTTCCTCTTTCCTCTTTCCTTTATACAGGGAAAACAGCTGATCAGCTGTGGACGTCCAGAATATAGTAAGAGATTGTCTCAAGGTAAACTCTGACCCCACTTTAGGCACAAAAGAAGAGTTAGTTCTCAAAGAAGCCCTACCCTTGTGAAAACTGAGGTATGGCTGACTCAACATAAGAGCTTATGACTCAGATACCCTCCTGGCTGTAGTCAGAACAATGAGTAAAACAGTCTTCCATGTTAAGATTCTCATCTCAGCCTGATGAGCTTTTCAAGCACATAGTTAAGATCCTAAGGAGGAAACATGTTTTCTAGGTGGACATATATGTAAAACCCCTTTCTAGGACTGTTTGATTTGCAGATGTTAGAACAGGGATATCCAATGGTAGACAAATGGAGATGGCTGACAAATGAACCTTGATAGAGGAGAAAAAAGGCCATAGGACAGTAACTCACACAAATAATCAAGAACAACAGGAAAACAGCCCTTTAGAGTGTCCTGTTTCTTTAAATGGCACCGACTATAAAATATTTCCACTTTTGTAGTAGCCTAAGCTATATGGATCCCACCCCCACTCCAAATGGCCTGCTTTTCAAAGGTAAAGGCAGCTGTCTATGTACTATAATAGGCAGGAATGATTTCCCAGCAGTGTTTTTAGCCTTTTTTCATATCTGCACTATATCCTCAGGTAAAAGTGCCTAAAAATATAATGGTTTTATCATGTAGGCAGTCAGTCGAAGAGTTTTCAGGTTGGGGTATATCAAACTACCTGTGTCTTGTGTGAGTAAATCATGATGTATTTATTTATTTTATTTTTATTTATTTAATATTTGTTGACCGGGAATGTCCGACTAGGTTCCACAGAGCCTGTTTTCAGCGGAGGCTCGGGGAGAAATGCTCCAGATGCATGTCTTTGGATGCCATGTAGGGACATCTGTGGTAATTTCCCTTGACCAGTTTCAGAAAAAAGGAGAACCATTGTTGCCTGGGCCAAAAGGGAGTTACTATCAGAATCTTTGGAGAGTCTTTTTGGATCTTTTTAAGAACCCTAGATATCAGTGGAAAGGGTGGAAAGGCACAGAATATCTTTGCCAGTGAGAAAGAGACAGGACCTCTCTTCTGGGCATGTTTGGAAGGAATCTTGAAGCAGAATTGTTCTGTCTGTTCTGAGAGGAGGCAAACAACCTACTTGAGGTGTTTCCCACAGTTGAGTCAATTCTTGGAAGACTCCAGGATGCAGTTCCTATTTCTGAAGATCTGTATTGATCCTTCTTAGTTTCTCTAAGCCTTAGTTTTCTCAGAGAATGTATGTTGTCTGAATGGTCAAAATGATCAGAGTTCCTACCTCCCAGACTATCACAACAAGTTTCTAAAGGGGGTAAGATCTGGTACCCTCCTGTTTGTTTATGTATCACATTGTTGTGGTATTGTTTGTGAAAACTTGCAGTAGCCCTGGAGATCATTGATAATTTAAGTCTCTCAAAGTATTTAATACGGCAAACATTTATGTTTTTTTGTCTATCTTGTTTGATCAACATATCTTGCACTTTTGCCTCTTTTGAAACTGCTTCCCATGCCATGTCTGAAACATTTGTTGTACCAGATTGAATAGGAGGCAGAAGACTGAATGGGAGACCTGGATTCTGAGAGAAATGATCTACCCACCACAGAACCCCCACTCCTTACAAACCCCCAAATAGGGATCTGAACAGATAAAGAGTTCAGGTGCCGGGACCAGACTGTTCTAAGATACCACAAAATCATTTTCATGTGAAGTCTGGCTACAGGAAGCATAAGAATTATAGAAGTTATGTACCCCAGAATCCTGAGAAATTCCCAATCAGATGCTTGGTTTTGAGTGGAAAAAATCAGGAAAAACCTTTGGGCAATTTCTATTTTGTCTGGAGTAAGAAAAACACTTTCCAGAGCAGAATCTTGAAGACATTTAACAGTGTCAGTGGCACATCTGGTAGCACATGTGCCTTTGGTAAAGAAGGCTATGGTTTCTAGTCCCACACCAAGTAGATCAATTGCTGACACTGCGGTACAGTACAGTGGAGGTACTGCACACCTGAGTGTGCCATTCTTCAAATGAGATGTTAAACTGAGGACCCACCTGCTTGAGTTGGTGATAGCTCAGTTGAATGTAAAAGATTCTATGGCCCCTAACAAAAAAGTAGGGGAAGTAACCCAATCCCTTTGCCAAAGTTCAACTGGCAGTTTAAATACCACTTAAAGTTTCCCCTGAAAAGAAGCTACTAGCCTAGTGAGTCTTCTTCTTCTTCTTCTTTCGGCTGTTCCCGTTAGGGGTCGCCACAGCAGATCACCTGTTTCCATTTCTTCCTGTCCTCTGCATCTTGCTCTGTCACACCAACCACCTGCATGTCCTCTCTCACCACATCCATAAACCTTATCTTAGGCCTTCCTCTTTTCCTGTTACCTGGCAACTTCATCCTTAGCATCTTTTTCCCAATATACTCTGCATCCCTCCTCAGCACATGTCCAAACCAACGTAACCTTGCTTCTCTGGCTTTGTCTCCAAACCTTCCAACCTGGGCTGACCCTCTAATATACTTATTCCTAATCCTGTCCATCCTCGTCACACCCAGTGCAAATCTTAACATCTTCAACTGTGCCACGTCAAGCTCTGACTCCTGCCTTTTGTCTCACTACCCTTTTGTAGACCTTCACTTTCACTCTTACTGGTACTCGTCTGTCACAAATCACTCCTGACACTCTTCTCCACCCACTGCATCCTGCCTGTACACTCTTCTTCACCTCTCTTCCACATTCACCATTACTCTGAACTGTTGATCTCAAGTATTTAAACTCATCCACCTTTGCCACCTCTACTCCCTGCATCCTCACCATTCCTCTATCCTCCCTCTCATCCACACACATATATTCTGTCTTAGTCCTGCTGACCTTCATTCCTCTTCTCTCTAGAGCATATCTCCACCTCTCCAGGGTCTCCTCCACCTGTTCCCTACTCTCACTACAGATCACAATGTCATCTGCAAATATCATAGTCTATAGGGACTCCTGTCTGATCTCGTCTGTCAACCTGTCCACCAGCATTGCAAATAAGAAAGGGCTCAGAGCTGATCTTTGATTTAATCCCACGTCCACATTAAACGCATTCGTCACTCCCACCGCAGATCTCACAGCTGTCACACTACCCTCATACATATCCTGTACTACTCTTACATACTTCTCTGACACTCCCGATTTCCTCATACAATACCACAACTCCTCTCTAGGCACCCTGTCATATGTTTTCTCGAAGTCCACAAAGACACGATGCAACTCCTTCTGACCTTCTCTGTACTTCTCCATCAACACACTCAGAGCAAACATTGCATCTGTAGTGCTCTTTCCTGGCATGAAACCATACTGCTGATCACTAATCATCAGCTCCCTTCTTAACCTAGCTTCCACTACTCTTTCCCATAACTTCATGCTGTGACTGATCAATTTAATCTCTCTGTAGTTACTACAACTCTGCTCATAACCCTTATCCTTAAAAATCGGTACCAAAACGCTTTTTCTCCATTCCTCAGACATCCTCTCACTTTCCAAGATTTCATTAAACAATTTAGTTAAAAACTCCACTGCCATTTCACCTAAACACATCCATGCTTCCACAGGTATGACATCTGGACCAACAGCCTTTCCATTCTTCATCCTCTTCATAGCTATCCTTACTTCCTCCTTGTTAATTCACTGCACTTCATGATTCACTATCCGCACATCATCCAACCTTCTCTCCCTCTCATTCTCTTCATTCATCAACCCCTCACAGTACTCTTTCCATCTGATCAACACACTCTCCTCGCCTGTGAGTACATTTCCCTCATTATCCTTTATCACCCTTACCTGCTACACATCATTACTGGCTCGGTCCCTCTGTCTAGCCAATTGGTACAGGTCCTTTTCTCCCTCCTTAGTGTCCAACCTTTCATACAACTCTTCATATGCCTTATCCTTAGCCTTCCTCACCTCTCTCTTTGCCATGCACCTCATCTCCTTATACTCCTGTCCACTTTCTTCATCTCTCTGACAATCCCACTCCTTCTTCGCCAGCCTCTTTCTCTGTATACTCACCTGTACTTCCTCATTCCACCACCAGGTCTCCTTGTCCTCTTTCCTCTTTCCAGATGTCACACCAAGCACCTTTCTAGCCATCTCCCTCACTTGCTCTGCTGTAGTTACCCAGCTATTCGGTAACTCTTCACTGCCACCCAGTGCCTGTCTTAACTCTTTCCTGAACTCCACCTCACAATTACCCTTTTTAACTAAGTCAATAAAGGATAAATAAATAAAGTAAAATATCTGAGGAAAAATTTCTGTGAGATGGGTAGTAGAATATTTCTGCATGTTGAGCAGAAGATTCTGAACACTTTCTAAGGACTCTTAACAACTAGAAAAAAGAAGAGTCTGCAGATATAAGGCAATCACCCAAATATGGAAAAATGTGAATGCCTTGGAGTCTGCAATAAGCAGTTATCGGAGCCAAATTCTTTGTAAATGCCCTTGTAGGGATAGATAATCCAAAGGGTAAGATGGAGAACTGATAATGTGAGCCAGATACAGAAATTCGTAAAAAAAACATCTGAAGTGCTTGCCAATGGGAAAGTGATAGTAAGCATCTTTAAATCTAGTGTTACATAAATCTTTATTTGAGCCACTGTTTAGACCCATTGTTTTGGGACAAGAATGGTTGACAGAACCCCTATCTATTTTTGTGGAGCAGAATTTAAAACCTGTTGTAGCAAAGGCTCCAGCAGTGTTAAAAGATACGGAGTATTTTTAACAGACTCTATGAAACCGTTTCTGATGTTGGTGTTAGTTGTTGCATTCTTATTACATACCTAACTTAGAAGGAGTTGAGGCTGTACGTTTATATTTAGCCAAGCGCAGTCATTATACTAAAAATTTTATTTTTCTTATTTGCTTTTTATTGGATTTAATTTTAGAAAATATTGTATTTCTTTTTTGTGATTGCTTTATTATTCAAATGTTGGGCATAGCTATGGGCACAGCTTGTGCAAATAGCTATATCAACCTGGTAATGGCATTATGGGAAGAGTAGTTTATATTAAGTACATGCTTATTTTACATACATTATGTACTGTGGCAGGTTTGTTGATTATATTTTTTTTTGTTGTGGGATGGGCCTTTTCAGCTCTTAGATGATTTTGTATCCTATTTAGGTATTGCAAGTCATTTCTTGAAGTTTACTGTTTCTTGCTCTACACGTTTGTTTGATTTTTAGATGTAAACCTTATGCATAGAAATGGACGTTTACATAGAAATTTGTATAGGAAGGCCAGATGGAGAAATAGTTTAGTTCATAGGACTAGCATGCACCCTACTCATGTTTTTTCTAATGTAGTGACTGGACAGTGTTTTTTTTTTTTTAGAGCCTCTAGATTGTGTATGAATTAAGTTGATTTTGCATGTTCATTAACTTCGATGGCTGATCATTTTAAATCCAAGGGGTATTCTGATTCAGTGCAATGACGCTACTTTGCATGTGAGAAGTGATGTTGCCAAGCCTTATTTTTCAGCATGGAAGTGACAGCCTTCTAAGAAACCTAGAGTGATGCTTACTTATACTAATGATATAAAATAGGATTTGTAATATAGTTAAGAAAAATTGGCCAATCCTTTTAACTGACGATGGTATTAGAAGTATTGTTGGTGATACTCCAAATTTTAGTTTTAGAAATTGTCTCTCTCTAAAACAGCAGCTCTGCTTTAAGTTAAGGGCTCCTGGTTTTAAAAGTCTTTAGAATCTAACAGGTTAAGCACACATGCTTGTAGATCTTGTAAAGCTTATAATTATATCTCTAGTCAATTATCCTTTATACAACCAGTGACAGGACAGGAATTTGTTTTTAGGTTTTATTCTGATTGCACTTCTAAAGACTTTGTTTACTTAGCTATTTGTAATGATTGTACACATTTTTATGTAGGTAAAACCAATTGCCCCCCAAGGAATGTATTTTAGACCATATAGGGAACATCAGGTATAGAGATTTAAATATGCTTTAGCCAAACATGTAGATTTACATCCTGCACATAGGTTTTCATTTTTGTTGTTGCAGTTAGTTTTTAACAATCTGAGAGGGAGAGATTTGGCTAATAAGGTGGAAGAGGATGAAATGCATTAGATTATTAGACTGCAAGCCCACAGAGCTCCTGGTTTGAATTGTAATGTACCTTTAAGACCTGCTCTTAAGGGGCAAAATTAATTCATTGATTTAATTGTTTTTACTATTTATATAGCGTGCATTTTGTGTTTTACTTTGGTCTGATGAAGTACATTGTTGCATAAAAGTGCTTATAGTTTCAATAAAGGTTTTTATTTCTTTGTCTGTTATTTCTTTTCACATTTATTGCTCTTTGTTGTTTAGCCAGCCTTTGACTACAAGCTGTTTGTTTGTTTTTCTTCTACATTCCCATCCTTTTCAGACAGAGTAGGGTTAGCATTAGCAATTTGTCTAACAGAAGCAGTTTTGGCTAGGGAAATCACAGCAGGGTCTATTGTGGGGTTAACAAACAAGTATTTCTGAGTCTGAAGTACCCTGTATAATCCATCAGACTTTCTAGGGGCAGGTGGTTGACTGTCAAGTAAACTGCAAACTGTGAGAAAAATGTTCTATAAAGCAGAAGAACAGTTGCTGACTGAAGGAGTAAGCAACTGCTACAAATCATAACACGTTTGCTGAGCACTGAAAATTTCATTTTGATCCCACTGAAAAAACTCTTAAATTTTTGATAAAGTTTTAGAAAAAGGAAGGCCTTCTGGAAGGAAAGCTGAAGCAACACTTTCTTAAGAATCAGAATCTTCAAGTTGAGAAGAAAATTTTAAAGAAAAACATTCACCCTCTAAATCCTGCTCTTCTGACAGAATTTCAATGTCAGAAAGTGAGGAAACCCTTTTCCTTTATTTCACAGCAAAGGAAATTGGAGCAAAAAAAAATGAAATCAACTACTCGTATTAATCACATAAAATTTCTCAATCCATGAAAATATAAATAGAAGAAACAACATTTTTAACTTTTTTTCTTTCATTTCCCTCAGAGATCCCCTGAGAAATGATGAATCAAAGGCAGGCACACAATCCCAAGAGACAGAGTCCTTATCCCAGCTGTTAGGAAAATAATTACCCCTTCCTCTTCGACTGACAAGAGTGGCTCTCCCTTGCCCATGGAAGGCATCCCAAATGCAGCAGAGGATGTGTCTATCTTGCAGTCCATCTGGCTGTAGGTGCTACACCAGAGATACCAGAGGAAAAAAGATGATTGGGCTAAGAAACTAAAGGTGGACGCAGCACTGTCACTCGTCAGTGGCTGAGGCAGAACTGGAGCTGACCTAACACCCAAAGACTCTGTGACTATTTTGTTCTTCTTCTTGCATACAAGAGAAGGAAGAAACACTGAGACTGGTAACTGCTCCATAGATTCAGCCAGAGATGAAGTACTGAATACTGGAAGTGAAGCATGTAGGAGCTGGTAGAGATTTAAGACAGCCAAAAACAGGTTCAGGTAAAGAAAAAACAATGACAGTCTGCACAAGTACAAGGTCCTGCCTCTATACATAAAACCAGCACTACTTGTAGGAAAAAGTAAAAAAAAGCAATATTTTTAAACAGTTGTTTGTGCAGGCATTCACAAAGAATGTTCTCCAGACAAGTGACAGCCCAAGATTTCAAATCAGTTTCTTAGTAAAAACAAAATATTTTTATAGAAAAACACCTATCTCCATCAAACAAATCAGTTTAATTGAATGTTTTCCCCAACAGGGGACATATCTCCCAGTGATGAAGGATCACTAGCCAGATGACAGTTCAGTGTAGTCCTGAAAAGGAGTCCTTTTCAATAGCAACAAAGCTCTTGTTTTTACTGTAACTCTCCATTATATGGAGCTCCTCTTGAGCTCCTGACAGATAAGGCATGTGGAGGGTGCCCTTTAGTTTTGAAAAGCTGGCTGGTAGCATTGAGGTGGGACCCATATAGTTTAGAGTCCTGCAACAGTTATCTAATGTTGAATATACCATATTTCTCAGAAGGCTGGATCATTAGTGAAGCAGAGTACCAAATGTATGCAGATGTGGGTATATAACCTGTGTATGCATTGTGTGTCTGTGTGTGCACATGCACATGTGACAAAGTGTCTGTTTTAATGTGTGTGTGAATGGGTATGCATTTCTCTTTGTCGTATGTGTGCGTGTGTGTGTGTGTGTGTGCGTGTGTGCGTGTGTGCGTGTGTGTGTGTGTGTGTGTGTGTGTGTGTGTGTGTGTGTGTGTGTGTGTGTGTGTGTGTGTGTGTGTGCGTGGGTGTGTATGTGTATGTATGTGTGGGTGGGTATGGGTGTGAGTGTGAGTATGTGCAGCATGCATGTAGGTATTTCCAAGTAATGCATGTATGACAGCACATGGGCACACGTGCATGTGTGTGACTGTGCAGGCTTATCATGCAGGGTGTGTTAATGATATGTGTGCATGTGTGTATGTTTGTGCATGTATGTAAGTGCATAGAGAGTGCATGCCTGTATATGTGTATCTGTACAAAAAGAATAATGGTACTGGTGAGAAGTGCAGTAGTACAGAATAGAAAACTAAGACAAGTGGGTAAAGCATTTTAAACACTTTCCTTCCATAAGTTGCATGTGTCAACAATCATGCACGCCAACTGAGGCAATTATGCGTCTGAAGTGTTCCTCTAATCACATGTGGCCTTGATAGGCACAGCAGAATAACTGTGGCCATGGAAATTATTTATTGTGATAGTTCCAGGAGAAAACACTGCTAACTGTGTTACTCTTAAGCAGTTACTTTATTAAATAAATGCGGTATAAACTGTGTGCCATTTCACTGACTCTTGGAGCTTCTTTTGAAATGTTATTTTTGTATAACATTATAACAAATAACAGTAGAAAATGGCAAATCAGTATGTAGTGCTGCAGGATTTTTACTTTCAAGAGAGGGACAGTCAAATGTCATTGTAAACTACAGCAGCTTTAAGAGCTGAGCAGTATCAGTAACTGGCTCTGTAACCTCAGCTGGGGTTTGCTGACATGAATAAAGGATTTTGTTTGACACTGATCTTTTACTAGCACTTGTGACTGCATTAAAGGCAGGGGTTATATCTCAATTATTCTCTGTTATAGGACCATACTTTTTTTCTTTAATTTTACTACAATACCACATTGCCTTAAGCAGGAGTCGAGGGTGAGATTTCAGGGTCAAAAATTGCAGGTTTTAATTTTCAAATAGAAGGACAGATGCAGCTATGAACAAAGCATGTCAAAAGTAGGACAGTGCATGTAAAATGAGTAACAGAGAGAAGCATTTGCTGCTGAAAATAACATGGGGGATTCATAAAGGTACCACTATGTGTACATCTTTATGTACACATCACTGTAACCTTTTGAAATTCAAAAACAGCCCTAATACTGTGCTGCACAGTGTTCTAGCATGAAGACATGCTGTACCAAGTAGAGCTGTGTCCACATGCTGTATGGTAATGAGGCAGTCAGGGGGGAGGCATATGCTAATTAGCTATGTGTCCCTCATTTCTAAAACTGACTTCAGGAAGGCATCTACATGCTGGATGTTTCAGGAAATCAGCTGGATGTGTAAATCAGCATGGCCAGCCCCACCATTTTGCAGCTGGCAAAAATGACTAAAATGAAAGTAGGACAAGGATCGGGGTGGGGCAATCCACTAGTCCCCAAAGATAATACAATTGTGCTTTAATGATACTAACAGCAGTATTGTGATTGAGAGATGCAGGGACACACTAGCCACCAAGGATAATATTACTGTGCCTTAACAGCAGCAACAGCAGTATGTGGACTGGGAGTGTGGGAAACACTAGTCACCAGCAATAATAGAATTGGGCATTATCTGCATCCACAGCAGAACAGGGATCGGAAGTGAGAGGAAACCCTAGACACCAGGGATAACAGAATCGTGCCTTATCAATACCCATAGCAGAACAGTTATCAGACTTGGTAGGAAACCCTAGACACAAGGGATAATAGAATCATGCCTTATCAGCACCCACAGCAGAACAGAGATCAGAGGTGCGATGAAACTGTAGACACCAGGGAAAATAGAATTGTGCCTTATTGGCACCCATAGCAGCACAGGGACTGGAGGTGGGAGGAAACACTAACCACTAGATGTACTACACTTGTACCATAATGGTTCTTCAAATTGTAGTGGGATCAGGGTGGGGGTGAAGGAGGGAACTAGTCACCAGGGAGTACTGTAAATTCTTAAGCCATAATGACATGTACACTAATATGGGAATTGGGGGATAACTCACAGGCAGGTACAGGGACTTTGATGTGTATATGTTTGTGTTTTGAATATGTACTTGTTTGTGAGTGGGAGAGTCACTAACTGAGGTGGGGATGCCTATGGCTACATAATGCAGCTGCAGCAGTTACCTACCATGTCACAGCAGTAGCTACAATTCAGAGATACGAAAATTAGCCATTAACAAGGTCTTTCCTCATCGTTGCTAACATGTCTTGGAACTGCAAAGTTCTGCATCATGAGTGCAGAGCCTTTTTTAGCATGATGCTTATGGCTCCCACTAGGCCCTTTAATGAAGTGCTGGAATTATCTGAAGCAACATTGACGGCAAATAGCACAGTAGCCCTCCCACTGTAGTTTTAAGCCTTCAAAACCTGGATGTCATATATCAATCAAATGATTATGCATTTGAGATGCTAATGGAGATGCCAAGCTAATAAGTGAATGTTTGTCTTTGTACCATAGTATATTAGGGTACTGAATAAGACTTTTCACATTAAATATATCTGCATTATTGCTTGCCCATTCACTCAGCTGCTGCAGTTATGTTGCATAACACCTCAAGTCATTAGCTTACTGTATAACAAATGAAGGGAACATTATTAATAACTATGATATACTGTGCTCTTCTCATATCCATATAGTACCAACTAAATATTATAAACAAAGGAATTGTGTCTAGATCTAGTGATGTCATCACCCCCTTTACTCAGCCATCATTAGGCCAGTCATTGAATAGATTGCCCCCTTTGGCATGTATCTGTCCAGACACATGCAGCAACTGAAACGCCCACAGAGATACCTTACTAAAAAGATACAAGACCTAAACAGCATGTCCTACACACACTGACTCAAAGCCCTGTCACAATACTCAGCATCCTGCAGACTGCTAACAGGTGACCTGACTTGGTCATACAAGGCATCCTCTGTCTCATTACTAATGGATTCATCGCCCATCAGCAAGTCAAATGGAATCAGAAATACTCAGTCAAGGGATATAAACCTTTTCTGCAACATCAACAGAACAGTTTGGAGGGGGCAGGTATATCTTGCAGAGGATACTGCTGCTGTGGAACAGACTCCCCATCCACATAAAACAAAGTTCATCCCTGTCCATTTTCAAGTGCAACTTAGATCTATGGATGGGAAATAAAAAATTTACCCCAGGACTGTCCCCTGTATTATTAATGGACAGAGACAGCTCATAAATGCATTATTCCATGCATGTGTCCCCTCAAATTATCTATGGTATGATCCCTGTTATTCTCATTATGGGTAATATATAATTTTCTACCCTCTACCATAGGATGGGTAAGGCCAATCTATAACCAAATATTGTAGGTTATTTTGAGCATAGAAATGGAAATTGCCTAGACTTAAAATGGTCTTCAAGGGCAGCTAGTCTAGTACTTGGCCTATGAACGTATAAAAATGAGTGCAAACTCCGAGGAATTCCTGACATTGCTGTGCAGAGCATATGGATTTCAGGAGCTAATCATGAAGTACTTTTAATGATCCCATCAAACTTTGTCAAGAGGGATTCCTTCTACATTCTCCAAAAATGGCAAGTATTGCATCTGCTGCAGAAATACTTACAGATGATTTTTTTCCAGTGCATATGACATTTAAAGAAAGAATGTTATAAAAATAAGCAATAATGTGAAGGCACTGAATGTGGATGTACCCATGTGGGCATTATAACTTAAGTTAGATCCTCATTTTTACTCATTTGACACACCAGTTCTCCATTTCCTAATGAAGTCACTTTTCCAGACGTATAGTTCTTACAATATTGAAATCTTCTCAGAAGGGACCTTGAAACTGTCGCACATGAGTGGAGATGTGTTAACTATAAATCTTAAAAATTAAATTAAAAAATAAATTATCTTAAAGGGCACCCTGATAAGACCTGATGTTGCAACTTGATATATGCCTGACAGGTAAGAAAAGAAAGAAGGGAAAAATTCTGCTAAACATTTAGCTATAAGAGCGCGTGCTGAACTCATGTGTTGCAAAACATCTTAATTACCAAGTAATTAATGTATCTTTTCAAATGACTAAGTTGCAGAGAAGGAACAAATGAATATTGTATTTTGATTGTTGAAAAATGCCTTCCAGTCAGGTTATGAACGCAAAGGTGCAAATTAGCTATGGTCTTATTATTCAAAATGCCATACAATGAGAAGTGGAATGATTATCTTAAAAATGATATGATAAGCATGTTTGTGTTATGATCCTTAAATCAGGGAACATACAATAACCTGCTTTACCAGTGTCTTTTCTACCAATATATTACGGGCTCTGTGATCTTTATTTTTTCTCAGACACTACAGAGATGTAAAAATAAAGAATAAGAGATGAGTTGCTACATCAATAACAACTGCCTGATGGCTTTAAGAACCTATGAATATTCTTTAGCACAGACTTTGCCAACAGTTATGGTTCTCGACTGTCTTGGTGCTCCTGTTTATAAGAACTGTTGTCACCCTCCAGACAACAGATGGGGGATATTAGCTTCAAGAAGTGAACATTAGGGTATTCTTCAGGAGAGGAGATGTCACAACAGGTGGAATTGTCTCAGTTAGCTTCCAAAATGTATAACCAAATATTATGTTTACAGAGTACCCTGAACCACAACATTGTAAAACATAAGATTTGACAATTTTTTGATTTGCTTATTTACTTTTGTTAATTACATTAAACCTTCCATTCTGTGTGGAGTCTGTATGTCCTCCCCGCGGTTGGGTAGCGTTCGAAAGATATGCATGTGTAAATGAGCGTGCCTTCGTTGAAGGTTGGGCGTCGAGCTGGCACCTCAGCGTTTCGTAAAAATCTACTGCCAATCATTAGTGGACTGGATTTCCGCTGTGGCGACCCCTTACCGGGAAAAAGCTGAAAGACAAACAACAACAACAACAATTACATTAAACCTTCCCTCCTCAATTGATTGTTTACAGATATATCCTATAATGTGTTCTTATTAATCAGTCAGATTCACAGATTATGCAAATATGGTACAATATATGTACATATATGTACATGTATGGATGAATATATGTGATTATGTATTTATTTATTTATTTATTGATTGATTTATCAATTTATTTTTTTTATCTGGGCAGCTCTGGCTAAGCCCATTCCACCTTATCAGGGGTGACCCAAGGAGATATCATTCCGAGTCCTTATTATAGTCTGAAAGTAATACCCTTAGTTTTACATTAAAATAATACCTCTGTAACCACAAATACACAGGAAGCATGCAAAACAACAACTTAAATGTCAGCAGCCTGTAACACCAGCACCACTGTATAAGCTGAAAATCACCTTAGTTTTACATTAAAATAATACCTCTGTAACCACAAATACACAGGAAGCATGCAAAACAACAACTTAAATGTCAGCAGCCTGTAACACCAGCACCACTGTATAAGCTGAAAATCACCACTAGCACAGTATAACTGCCTGCCTGCTTCCTCTCAGGTGACTGAAACATTCTAACACCTTCATGAGAAACCATGTGCACTAAATACAGGTACAATTATACACAGATGGACTCAGAATTAAACCAACATGCACCCAATTTTAAAACAATTTAAAAAAAACTGAAGCGCTCAAATGCAGACATACGTTTTATGCAGCAACCGTCAAAGTTTGACTTACAGGGTTAAGAGTATGAGCACTTAACAAGCTTTAATTTGAAGTCCTTAGTTTGAGTCCCTCTATCTCCACTTGTATGCTGTGTCAGCCTTACAGTCACATAAGCAGACTCTACTCCAGATTACCCAGAAAGGAACCTGCTTAAAATGAATGAACTCTACAGGTACACAATGTACAAAACTCCCTGAGAAGAGTTAAGTGTATGAGTATAAAGGGGAATCATATCTTATACTCATGGTAATACAACTTTGACTGCCTTATTACCAGAGTTATGCTTTGCTAGAGATTACAGGAGTCAAGTCCCAGATGACCTGACATTTAAGGCAATGATATAGTTGCAGGAGGTTATCCACATTGAGTTAGGATTTGTGGGATGAAGCTTATGTATAACTTGCTCACAAAATTTACTACATTATCAAGCCAGTCACATTGAAATTAGTACATAATAGGAGGATATATGATTTATTTTACTTTAATTGTGAAAGTACATAAGTGAACTAGTCCTCTGGTTAATTTCAGTTGTGACCAAGGCCATAAGAGCAAGGGTAAATACAATACAAGTATGAAAATGTTAGTGCAGCTTAGCAATTAACATGCTTTTGGAAGGTGGGAGGAAATTGGAGCACCCAGAAAAATCTTTTGTTTCAGATGTGTATGTAATCCTATTATATATGCGTAGGATTTAATTCAAAACACTGATGTTATGGTAAGTAATGCTATGTGACAGAGCTAGGGCTTTTTTGAACTTTCCCAATATCTCACAAGATGTCTACCTTTTACAGTAAGTGCTAGTGACAATTTCCTCAATAACATCTAAGATTTGACCTAAAGTCTTATGTTGTTGACTGTTCAGAATACTGAATGTTTTTTCTTGCCAGTTTATGAAATCAGATTCTCATAAGTTTGTGAGAGGTCATATAACAGTGGGGAATGGGAATTTTCCCTTTTCTCACTGCTGAGTGATTTTTAAGTTGTTATGTATGAGTTGCAGAGAGTGTGGAATGGTGCAAGGGGGCCTGTCCTCCTCCATAAAACATGTTTTTTATGTGTGTTTTTTCATTTAATTGAGTTTCATTATTTTTGGATCAATCTTTTGTAATTCAAAAGAGTAGTTGTTTGAAGAAATGCAGCAGATCCAAATATATATTTATATTTGGAAATATTGCATAACTTTATATTTACTGCAAAAATGATTAATAATATTTCAGTATAATATACTATCCATAGACAGTAGCAGTTTATTTTTCTGTCTCCCAACAATACATTTCACACTATATCCCTTAATAACACACAACACACTCACTTATGAAAATATGATTGTAAATATGAAAACATGCATAAATGACAAACGGTTAGTATCTCCACTGCCGTGCATCATATATTAACAATCTTAGTTTTTTGTTTCATATACTTTGCCTTTTCATAGAATGTCTATTATTAATTGGTAAAACACTTGGTTAAGAAAGCCAGCCCCAAAAATTGTAATGATGCCATAATGAGCTATCAGTGTTTAACAGAAGTATTCAAAAAAGTGCTATAATTAGTAATGAAAAGTGACAGGCGCATTAAGGAGAGTGATGCTTTTTCTGGCACAAAGTTTTTGACCTGTTAACCATTTTACACATTTAGTGTAGAGAACTGTGGAAAGGTAGAGACTAAATCTATTAAGGGTGGTGAATTCTGGAAAGGTAGCAATTACACAAATTCAGTGTAGCGAATTCTAGAAAGGTATTTATTGCATGCATTCAGTGGAGTGAAATCTGGAGCAGCACCGCCACACAGATTCAGTGCAGTGAATTCTGAACAGTACCACTGCACAGATTCAGTGCAGTGAATTCTGAACAGTACCACTGCACAGATTCAGTGCAGTGAATTCTGAACAGTACCACTGCACAGATTCAGTGCAGTGAATTCTGAACAGTACCATTGCACAGATTCAGTCTAGTGAATTCTAGAAAGAAAATCATTGTCTCATATCAATATCACTTTCATGATGGACTCTGTAAGTAAGGAAGACTGAATCATAAGTCATTAAATATTCTTTTGTCCATTCATAGACCATCAGAATGAATTGCCAACACAACAATTTACCTAAATATTGAAATAATGAAACACACACAGTTAATTAATTGAAGTGTACTGATTATTTTTTACAGGGGGCTATATTTAGCCTACTCTATGAGAACAGATCAGGGAACATCTATATAATATTAGAACTTCTCATACTATGAAAGCATTAGCGAAACATATAGTCGATATCATTCCTCTGCTTTCAAGTTCCTGGTGACTGAAAATCTCTATGAGAGTATTTGAATAAGTGCCACAAAGAATATTATAGAGAAATCAGAACTTTGATGGATAATTAGGCTGACAACAAGTAGGGGGATGGGCTTGAATGGTAATGTGTCACTCAAACCCATTTTGAAGCCATACGGTTTACCTAGATGAATTAGTTGCATGAAGGTTACACATAATGTCTGTGATTTCTTTTTATATTCTATTTAATATGATATGTCATGCTTGAGGGCTGACAGTATTTATATAGACAGGAATGTGCTGTTTTTATTTATTTTTATATATATTTTTATGGTTATGTTGAACTATGTTTCTTTCTAAATGATGACAATGTTACTAAGAGTTGCCAGTTTGCATGATCCTTTGTATCTTGCTGGATGTGAGAAGTGTTATTTGATTGGCTGGTATCTTACTTGTAATGTGATTTTGATAGGACAGTTGCTTTTTAAAATGTATCTTGTGTTTTTTGATATTAATGGTAGCAGGTGTAAAGATCATGAAAGCACTTATCCTATAATAAAATTTCATCTTAAGATTCAGCTGTGTTGGTTCACCCTTTCTGTTGTGTTTTAGTTACTTATCATTTGGTGGGTAAACTGTTTATCCTGGGGTCTTTTTCTACGTAGAGTATTTTTTCCATTAATCCAACTTGATGCAACCTTGGTATTAGTATATTTAGAAATGGGGGGTGAGGTATAAATTCCCCACATTGGGGGTTACAGGGGAGTGCCCCCTGCTAATATATGATTATTAAGGTTTACTATCAAAATCTCACACCTGACAAGTGTGAGTGTTCCTATTTCTGGCCTGAAATGTCGGAATTCAAATATTCGATCGAGCACATAACTGATCGAGATATTTAAGGAAAGTCGACATATTGAAAATACCACACTTCTGGTTATGAACTACAAATGTTTTTCTGGGGGCAAGCCCCCCCTGCATCCCCATGTGGGGGGGACAACCCCCCACACCCCCTGCTACATATATATACAAACTCAGAGATCGCACTACAGTGAGGGAAAGGGTACATTTCCCGATCCCCACTATAGTGTGATCTCCACTCAAAATGCAGAATTCACAACAGCGAACACACACTAGCATTCGCTGTTGTGAAATTGGCATCAGTTTTTCGGTCATACAAAGCATTTTAAACATGTTATCAGATATATGAGTGTCGCACAATGCAGTCACGATATTTTAAAGGTAAACCGATTATTAACCGTATTATGTTTTTTAGTAGTAAAGAGCTTATATTTCATTTATCCAGCAACTGTAATATCTGACGCTACATTTTTGCTTTTTTGGGGTACAGAGATCCCATATCTAAATAATGATGACTTTTCCATGGCAGGTATCACAATGAAACTACATAAAAGTACCACATGGCCCAGCTAGTCTGTCCACTTCTCTACCTTTTGGATAAGCTGCAAGTCTCATTTATCCAACAGCTTATTTTTTTCAAATCTATTCCAGAATTGCTTTACATATCTGTTTCAAGATTCCTGGAACTGTGATGTTACCAGTTCTGTAGGAAAGCGTTTCAGTTATCTACTTACCACAGTTTGCATAAAAATACTGTTGTATATCTCTTATGCCTTTCATTTTTTATCTTAAAAGTATTTCTTCTTTTTCTTATTCTTATATATCTCTATTTGTAGAAAGTGTGTACCTCCTTGGGTCATATTCTTCTGATGTCCATAAATATTTCAGTCACACTCCTCCTCCTTTCTTTAGTACCATGGGGATTCCATTATCGGAATTTTTATGAGACCATTATATTTTTATATTACATTATATTATATTATATTATATTATATTATATTATATTATTATATTATATTATATTATATTATATTATATTATATTATATTATATTATATTATATCATCAGTGCTAAAGGGAGATAGTTTGTCTTTGTAGTCTGTCCACAGTTATTAGCTGTCACATTACAGCTGCACCTCCCATCCTGGCATCCTCTTATTTCTCCATTTGTCACCAACCTTCTGGAAGACCTTAGCCTAGCCACATTGCCCTGCCACTTTCAACCCATTCCAAGTATTAGCCATGCATTCTATGCAATTCTGTTCACTTAGTCCAGATTATAGTCTGTGCATTTTATCTGAAGCTACTGTCTTCTTTCACACTATATTCTTCCTCTGCAATTTTTATCCTTCACGGTCTCCCTTTTATGAAACAAACTATCAGTTCAGATTGTCTTCCCCTGTCCCTGCAAGTGTCAAGTGATTTGTTATTGCTGTTGTCATTGTTGATATTGTTGCCCTGTCCTGCACTGTTTCCATCCTGCCTACAGAAATTATGTCCTAGTAACTTATCCATGCTCATCACTCCAGATGAGTTCTTACCTTCTCTCTCTGTAAAAAGACTAACAGCTTCTAATTTTCTACTGGTTATACCCCTTCCTAAGCATGTCTGTAGATCTGCAATATAGCTGGAAAACTACAAAGTCTTGGAACTACAACATTCTGGCCACGGTAACCAGAGGTGACATCACACACAGCGGGAAGTGGCAGAAGAAGAAGCAATACCTTTTTCTCCAGGAGAAGATAAAAAGCAGCTTGCAACATTTGCAATCAGTATATACTTCTATATAGTCGCTGGACAACTCTCAGTGATATAAATTAATTCGGGAAAATTGTAACTATGTTTTTCAGCAAGTTTTACAAGAAGAAAATGAAACAGACTGGAAAGTACTTAATCTGACCAATAATCATTTCCAGCACAACCTGTTTCACTGTTAAGTAGTGGACTGAAGTTTGTACCTCTAGCTTGGATTGAGGTAACACAGGTTAAGACTGATATATTTAAATGTATCCATACATTTTATCCACATACTTTTTTTAATACAGAACTTTCCACTTCAATATTTGTAATAGCACCTGATAAAAATATTCACTCAAATGATGTTATATTAAATCTTTCCATTTATGATGTTAAAGTGAGGAGGAAATCTTTAAGGTCTGTTGCAAAAACATGTCTTTGGTTCATAACTAAATATATGCTTAGTATCCTTTTGTTAACACATTATTTCAAATGTTTAATACAGCAGTTTGACAGAAATTATCCTAGAAATGGGAACAACTTAATAAGAGGTATAAAAGACATTTTGACAACCAGAACAACAAAGAATCATGTGACCCCACTCAAGTGCTCTAGAAAAAAAATTTGGAGCGTCAAATCAAGCTGAGTTACACA
Source organism: Protopterus annectens (assembly GCF_019279795.1). NCBI lineage: Eukaryota > Metazoa > Chordata > Ceratodontiformes > Protopteridae > Protopterus > Protopterus annectens. The sequence goes on from NC_056734.1 coordinate 848,005,165, forward strand.
ACCTGACACTTGAAGAGCATGCAATTTCCTTGTGTTATACAGGATACTGATGTTCCACACTTAGCTTATCTTTAAGAAGGTACATCTTTTGCTATTTTTAAAACAACCTCCATCCATGTCTCCACAACAACAATAGCTCATGGTCAAACCATGATTCTTTTCATGCACATATTGAGGACTTTCACTAACTGGGGTAAGACACTTCAAAGCATTAGTTATGGTTAGGTTCCATATCACAACTAGTGAGTCTGAATTGTCTGTACTAATTGCTACATATTTTGAGCTCATCACAGTCACTCAGTGAATGATCTTCAAATGTCAACATATGATTATCTCAACATTAGGAAATACTAACTGGGAGAAGGCAAATTTTAAATGAACCATGTAGTGCTCAGTTCAGGAGTGATCCCGCCATAAAATCCATAGCTTCTAGGCCAAGCTAAAATATCATTATGAGTAGCAGTGGTAATTACCTGAGGGAAGCCAAAGCCCCTAAAAGATTAATAAGTTGCACAGCTAGTTTTTGTTCTCAAAATTATCCCAAACATTAAAGACATTTAGAATTTGCCATCAGGGGACATGTGAATGAAAATATAGGTGGAAATCAAAAGAACATTTCCAGCTCTACTTCTTGGTAATCCATTCAAATGCATACTAAAGGGGATTTTGCAATTGCCACCTGCTCTAAGGGCATACTCAAATGAAGTGGGCCTTTCAGCAGTTACTTAGGTTAACTCCATAGCAGAAAAAAAACATATGGCCACTTCTCCAATTTTTTTTACCTTGGACATATCCGAGTGATCCAAAGACCTAAAGGAATAGATACACAAAATTGCCAAAATTATAATCAAGTCATGTTTGAGGAATAACCAACGAAAAAACAGAAATAGCTGAAAAATGGTTTTACTTCGAATCAAAACAATAAAACAAATATATTTCACATGAAACAATGATGCGATAATACAATCCGTAAGCGCTTTCGTTTAGCTTGTGCTAAACTTTTTCAAAGAAATTACACATCACTTCCTGTTTGTTAAATACTAACTGAACTAAATCAATTAACTCTAAAAAGACGAACAAACTGTGATACAGTTAAAGAAACAGCAACAGTGTATCAACCACATATGTATATATATTGTACCCTTGTATTTTTTAAAATCACATATATAAGTTTTGTTCAATAAAATTCTTGCAAAGTATATATATATTTCTATGTTAAAAATTGTGTTCAAATCTCTCAACAAATAAAGTAAATCTAAACGTATCAACTATTCGGTGTGAAACATTCGAAACTGAAGGTATTAAAGTACTGGGAACAATAAAGAAGAACATGAAAGCATAAAAACATAAAACCATAAAGCTCTTTCCTTACAGAATACACTATATAAACATATGTCAGGTTTTCGTACCTCAGATTTAAAAATACCTATATCATTTAAGTACATCTACAGCTATGAATATATTTATATGTATAAATAAATAAATAAAATAAATAAAATGTATATATCAAGTAATCTACTTTATAGCATTAAATGCAGTATATGAAAATATGTAAACATTGTGTTAAATATAAACTCTATCAAAAATACCTCTAATTAATTTAATATTTTATATGTTGTATGTTTTATCTATCTTTCTAGTGATTTTAATTTTAAAATACTTGCTATTGAAATTGCACTATTCATACCTGGCCAGTTTTGAGCATTTAATCTTATTTGCCATTCCAATTCCATTTTCTCCAATAATGGTTGCCAGGGCCCTCCCCTGGCATTCAATTTTAAAACATCTAAAACTACAAATTTAAATGAGTGTGCTGGGTATAAGCAAATATGCTTTGCCAAGGCATTTAGTTCATTTTTGTCACGAATTGCTCTTATGTGTTCACCAATTCTTTCTTTTAATTTTCTTTCTGTCTTACCTACGTAAAACATTGTGCAATTAAAACAGATAGCACAATAAACTACTTTTTCACTAATACAACTAGCCTTATTTTTTAATTCTATATATACACCATTAATTCTTAGTTCATTTGTTTCAAACACATATGAACAATATTTACATCTACCGCACTTGAATGTTTTACCTAGTGTATTTTTATGATTGTTTTCCAATCTTTGTTTTAAATTCATACCCCTTTTAAATACAAACGTAGGACTACTATCAAAATAATCATGCAGTGATGGGTCAGATGTTAACAATTGCCAATTTTTCTTTATGATGTTAGTTATGGCTACGCTATCTGAATTGTACGTAGTGATAAAACTTGTATTGAAGTTCTTTGATTTTGTTGCTGTGGTGTCATCTATCATACTACTGTTCCTTGAATGCGACAAGGACTCTATTTCACTTGGCATTAATTCATCTATACCTCTTGTTGAATTACAATCAATTCCAAAATTTAATAATGGTTTGAAGTGTAAATTATCTCTTTTTTCTATAATTTCATACATTATTTCATTTATTAACTTCATTGGATAGCCTCTACTTGCAAACATTTCGGACAAGTTTAAACATTCGCTGATAAAGTCATTCCTACAACTCACCATTCTTGCTGCCCTTACAAACTGCCCCTTTAGTACTGATCTTTTTTGACTGTAAGGGTGGCAGCTTTCATAGTGAAGGAAACTATTACAGTAAGTTTTCTTCTGAACTATTTTAGATTTTAATTTTTTCTTTTTGCTGTCCTTTTCTAGTAATACATCTAAAAATGCAATAGAAGCAATATCTTTTGTGGCTGTAAATCTCAAAAATGAGGTTGTTGTATTTATGTAAGATAAAAAATCATTAATTTGTTCTTCCTTATTTCCTCTCCATAAAATAAATATGTCATCTAAAAAACGTAAATATACCTTACAGTTTTCAAAGAATTTGGAACTGAAAACAAATTCTTTCTCCCAAATGAACATCACTATATTAGCATAGAGGCCCCCACAAGGGGACCCCATAGCCACACCTTCATTTTGTACATAAATCTTGTTATTAAACCATATAAAATTGTTTTTTAAAACTATATCCAATAATTGGTCAAATAAATTGATTTTTTTCCTGTATCAAACCTTTTTCCGTTAAAAATTGGTTGAACCATCTAATACCAATATCATGTGGGATTACAGAATATAAGTCTCTCACATCTATGGTGATAAAGACATCATTTTCATTGTAAAGTGTTGTTCCCATTATTGATAAAAAATCCCACGAATCTTTTAGTAAATGGCTTTCTGAATATATATATGGTTTTAGACTTGTGTCAATGAATTTGGCTATTGAATATGCTACTGAACCTTGTGCATCTACTATTGGTCTAAAAGGGGGTTTATTCAACTCTTTATGAATTTTCGGGACTCGGAACATAGTTGGAGTCCTGGGATGGTCGACAATCATATAGTTAAATTCATCTATATTAAGGTCTCCATCGATAAATAAATCATAGAGAATCCCCCTTATACGTCTATATGCACCGTTTAATTCATTTATAGAGCTCAATTTATATGTTTTGCTATTCAAAATTTGTTCCATCTCTAAATTATAGTCACTGATGTTAAATATAGTCATTCCACCTCCTTTGTCTGGTTTTATAAACCTGACATCTTTACATTCATTTAAAGTGTTTAATACAAAAAATTCATTTTTTGTCAAATTTCGCCTATTATTTTTTGTGCCTGAATGTTCTAAGGCACGGAAGTCGAGTTCGCATGTTTGAGGAATAAATGCTAAGTCATTCTTGTGGATCTAGTGAGACACAATGACTTGTTTATTCTGAACTGACTTGGCATTAAAAAAAATATTCCTAGATAAGACTCCAGGGGCAGGTTCTGACTGTTGGCTAAGAATATATACCTTTGACTGTAGAGATACCAGCCCCAGGTAGAGAGCACCTATTCCCACTGATGTTTCCCTTTCAGTATATACTGAGATACCCTAGTTAAATACAACACTCCAACTGAGGGCAATTATAAAATTATCACTTTCTACAACCACCCAATGACTTTGAGCAATCTGCAATATCTGACATTTAAATGAGCTCAGAATACCTAAAGGTAAGTGGAAAATGGAGGAATGAAGAGCAATTAGGAGGTCTTTGTCACAGATACTGGTGTTGCTTTTCTCCCAGTTTACTGCTGATCTCCCCTTAATTTATTTTGTACTGGTAAGAATACAACTACTTATGTAATAAACTGAGCTGAGAGGGACGTAAACAATATAAATCATGTTAAGAGATTGCAAAGAAGCATAAAATATAGTTCACCTATATAAAGTACAAGGTATCGTAAGCTGTACTGGTAAGCAGAATGAGCATCAATAGGTAACACGTCAGGTCTTTGAAGAAACCTGTGTATATCTCACACACACACACACGCACACACACGCACACACACGCACACACACACACACACACACACACACACACACACACACACACACACACACACACACACACACACACATGCACACACGCACACACGCACACACACACACACACACACACACACACACACACACACACACACACACACACGCACACATGCACACATGCACACATGCACACACGAACACACTCACACACTCACTCATTCACATACAAATACACATTAGAAAGGAGCATAGCATTGCAGAAATAACCTTATCAGTGGTATCTTGCTATTATCTGGAACGTTTACACTCAGAAAGTTCAAGCAATCTACTTCTTCTGTTTCCACTTTGGATTTAAAACCTAATGTTTTAAGCCTCACTCAAGTATTTTTTCTCTTACACCTACTCCAGCCACATGCTATAGTATTTTAATTATGTATAAATAATTATTCTAACTCTAATGTGGGTGCATCTTTAGCAGTTTGAATTGGACAGTGTGCACCAAAGAGATGTCAGTTCAGTTGTGCTACGATCACCACTTCATGGACTGCAATGGCATCAGACTACTGTAGATCTTCACTGAGTGTATTATAATTAAATGACTCGGGTTGTGCCTCTGAGGATAGAGAATAGGATGGCATTTTAATAGTTCCATGTTCAGTTTGTCTTGAATATCTTTAATTTTGTCAACAAGATATCACTGTACTCCATTCAATCTCTTCAGCTCATTTTTGACCTTTACTGTAATCTCAAATTGCCACTATTTGTATCTTTTCTTTAGTGCATATGCTAGGAACATGTAGTTCTGTCATTTAATGATTTAAGAAAACGTTATTAAAACTGTTATGGCATACCAAAAGAGAGGGAGGAAAGTAGTGAAAATGGGACGTGAAAAGAAGAAATGGGGGTATGGCATTCACCTAGGTCACAGGTATCAGGTTTGTTTGGTTGTGTGTGTATGCCTTTGTTTACTGAGGATATGCATTTGGAGAAGTCCACATTTTCATTGGAGATGCAGGAAGAAAATCTCTACATAGCATCCATCTGTACAAAATATGAACATGATTTAATACTCATATGAATTTTAACATGCATCTCATGTTCGAGGGGTACAGAGCTTAAATATGTAGTACTAGCACTAAATAATGTCAGGTACATGGGATGCAGACCTTAAAACCCATATTTCTGCCCCCAGTTATGTATGTAAGTGCTTGTTTGACTTCAAGAGTTTACAATAAATGCAGACTTCTGCCTCCGGTTATTTATTAACACCTACTATTCCCAAATAAGCTTTATATTGTAAAGCCACAGAGCAGCATTATCATTACTGGTTACATAAAATTTTACTAATGTCAGTCTGAGCCCATTACAGTCTAATATAATCTTTTCTATAGAAAATGAAACTTAGACTATTTTACACACACACACACACACACACACACACACACACACACACACACACACACACACACACACAGTATTTCCTATAAAGACCTACTTACTGAACTTACTCTGTCACCCCTGGATTTCCAGATACTGGCTAAGGCTCTTGCCACCGCTATAGTGTAGTGCCTTTTTAGGTGATATTCCAAAGACCAAACTACCACTGTAACATCTATAAATAAATGCAATCTGAGGGTCATGCTGCTCAATGCTAGAAGTCTAAATGTCAAGATGCACTTTTTCGAACCACTCCTCAAAATGGAGAACATCGACATTTGTGCTGTAACAGAACAGGTTTCAAGCGGCAGAAAGCATCCCTGCCCTACCAGACTATAACTCATTCCACACCTTTCGGCCCCAGAACATGGACCAAAGCTCCAAAGGCGGTGGTGTCTCCATATTCATAAAGGGTATGCACACCTCCAGACTAATAGCCCAGCATAATGCATCTGAGATACTTCAGGTACAACTAACTTAGGTTAAGATGGCGATTCAGGTCGTAGCCTGCTATAGGTCCCCCGCCATGTCCCAAGACTCTTGCTCCATGTTCCTAAGCACCCTGGAAACTATTAGGGTCCAACCCAACACTCTCATACTAGGTGACTTCAACTACCCCCCCCCCCCCCCCATCACCTGGGAAAACTACTCATGCACCAATACACTGGCCCAATGCTTTCTGGAATTCATTAATTCCAATGCCCTGGACCAGCTCATTCTTACCCCCACTAGAGGAAGCAACATCCTTGACCTGGTTATTACTAACATGGGCAACTGTTGCTCTACACCAGTAGTCAATTCCTCCCTGTTTAAATCTGAACAAAAACTAATCACCATGGCAATCCACATCTCAGCCACATCCCCCACAAAGGTAGCCACCATGAAAAATTTCTCCAAAGCTGACTTTGGCTCCTAAAAACAGAGGTGGCTAACTTCATGGCACTCATGTCAATGGAAAATAGATGCATGACTGCCAAATCATACACCAATGCACTGTACGAACATGTACATAAATGCATAGAACTAGCCATACCCAACAGAACCAAGATGCTCTCCTCCAAAAAAAGGAAGCCAATTTGGCGGTCCACTGCCATTAATAAACTCTACAACAGAAGGAAGAAACTGTTGCAGAAAAGGATGAAGTCCCAAGACTCTAAAAATTCCCTTATTAGCCTCAATAAAAAGTTGATATCCCTCATCAAAACCTCCAAAGCCAGCTATGAAGGCAGAATTGTGTCAGACACTAAAAACAACCACTAATCCTTCTATAGTTATATCAAAAATTGCCACTGCAATACCCATGTTTGCTCTGAATTACTGCACAATGGTACCTCCTATACTGAGCTAACAGATATTGACAACATACTGGCTGACAGATTCAGTGCCAACTTTACCCCTATCTCCCCCTCTAAAGGACCAATCTCAATACCGGAGGAATGCCAGGCACCTAGCATTATGCAGCACAGGTTAAAGCTGCATTGTCCAATGCCAAGAATATAGCTTCCATGGGACCCAACAACATCCCTGTATGTGTTCTACATGAACTACAAAGTGAACTGGCACCACATTTGTATGCCCTGTTCAATAACAGCCTCACCTCAGACTTTGTTCCTACCAAATGGTGCACTGTTAAAGTTATCCCTCTCCATAAAGGGGTAGTGACTACAGACCCTTGGAATTATTGCCCCATTAGCTGATGAGACTGATTTGTAAGGTTATGGAACGCATCATGGACCTAATTAACAAGGATATAGGGAATCTCTAAACTGTAGGTCCCATGAAATTTGGTTTTCTGAAAGGTAGATCATGCCTGCTTAACCTGGTTGACTTCTTTCAGTCAGTCAACAGAGCTGTAGATGAGGGCAAGGCAGTTCATACAGCCTACCTCAATCTGGCCAAGGCCTTTGATACCATTCCCCATTCAGGAATTACTGATAAACTCACCAAACTAGGCAACAACCCCTATATCACTAGGTGGCTTGCAAACTGGCTCACAGATAGAACCCACAGTGTGAAAGTAGCTAACTCCAAGTCAGACTGCCAACCAGTCATGAGTGGAGTCCTGCAGGGTTTGGTCCTGGGTCCTCTCCTGTTTGGTATCTACTTCTCAGAAGTCCAGGCCAAAATGAAGGGACTCTGGCTGAAAAAGTTTACAGATGATTGCAAGTTGGGAGCTATTATTAATTCCCCAAGTGATGTTGACATCCTACAGAAAGGCCTCACTGAGACCAATGACTGGTGTCAGAACCATGGCCTTAAGCACAATGCCAAAAATGTGTCATCATCCCCTTTGGAAAAAACCTATTTCCCATGAATTACCACATCGATGGTAGTCCATTGAACACAGAAGGCGTTATAAGAGATCTGGGAACACAGGTTGACAGCAACCTCTCTTTTGACCACCACATTTCCACTGTGGTCAGAAAGTCCTTCTGTGAAACATCTCATTACTAAGGGTTTTGCATCCAGGAAGAAAGAGGTCATTGTCTCCCTCTACTCTTCCCTCATTGGGCCAGTCATCAAGTACAATGCCCCATTTGTCATGTACCTCACTAGACACCAGCAACAAATGGAGAGGCTGCAAAAGTACCTCACAAAGAGGATCCTAGGCCTTAATCAAGTCCTATATGGACAGTCTCAAAAATTCCCAACTATTCTCTATCTCATATTGCCTACTTAGAGGCGATCTCTGCTTAACTTACAAAGCCATGTCTGACCCAGCACTGTTATAAATGCTACATGTAAAGAAATCCCAACCTCCACACCACATGCTCAAGAGACTTCAGCCTCATTACCACAATCAACAGAACATGCTGGAGGGACAGGTTCATAACCCAGAAACTGCCCATGCTATAGAATAGACTTCCCATACATGTCAAACAGAGCACCTCACTAGACCTCTTCAAGAGAACTCTTGATGAGTGGATGGGAAATAGAAATTCACCCTTGGGATCACTCCAGTGGCTCTACTCGACAGAGGCACTGAGAACTAAGGTTGGGTAGCATGATGCCAGGGTAATCCTAAAGGCTAGGCTTGTAAAGGCTCCAGGGCCATTAGCCTAGTACACACAAACACACACACACACACACACACACACACACACACACACACACACACACACACACACACACACACACACCTATGAACCTATGAATTCCTCTGTGTCAGAGATGTAACTAGGGCAAAGCAAATGGATCATAATGGTGAAAGAGTAATTCTGAAGTGCTTTGTGGGTGGTACTGTAATAGTAGCAAGCCATTTCTTACATTTGTAAAAGTTACAAAGCTGTTTTTTTATCAACTTGTAGAAACTTTTTTTTTATTGTTTTGTGCTCACCTTTGAGCTGAGGGGATACCAGTTTGTGGAACTACACAAAAGGCCAGATAACTTAGCTATGGTTCTTGTAAATCAAAAATTATAGTACTCTTGATGAGGATGAGAAGACAGTAGGGCTGGGGGATTGCAAATGTATTTTTCTGGCAAATGGAGGACTGAAGTTATGAAATGTTAGATGTTCAAGTTTCAGGGTTCATAGTCCTGATAAAATGCATTCTAATGTAAAACCTATTATGAAGGTAATGTGTGCATGTGTTAGGAGGGTGAGAGAGTTGAGAGCACTACGCAGTTTTAAGACATGGTTCTGACCTGCAATTTCTGCATTTTTTTTGGCTTACATTTTCCATGCACCTCAAGAAACTGATTTTCTGGTAAATCACTGATTATAGTACTCTTGAAGAGAAGGAGAGGACAGTAGTGCTGGTATAGTAGTATGGCATACTTCAAAGCAGCAAGCTAACTGCTTTTACCACAACAAATCAAAAAATGTTGTGAGGAAAGGATTGTGAATTAATCAATATGAGCTGTTAATGAGTTACTTCCTGCAGTTAAGCGCACCCAGTTTTAAACCTTCCACCTCCATTTGCTTAGTCTTGTGACTGTAACCAAGTCACTTAACCAGAAAGTACTCCCAGTTTAACCCTGAAAAGGGGAGTCTTTGTGCAGTGGGCTTTACTATTTAGCAAGGTTTTCAACAAAGAAAACACTGCTTAACATTAGAATGCAGTACATATTTTTCAGAAAATGTGTATTGATACAAAACTTGTTCTATTAACTATATGTAAATTAGAATATTCACTGCTCCACACCTCCTAACCTTTTGCTATTTTGAGCAAATTTAAGAGGTATGCCTGACTGCCTATGTTGGCTTACTTGGGTTTGAAAATAAAAAGGGGAACAGTGGGGAGGCTGCATTGGATTGCACTTTGGTTTCAATTATCTCTGACTTTGCAGAGCATCCATAACTTTGCCATAATGTTTGCATGTCCATCATACAAGTTTTGCATTTTTTTCTTTATTCTGGTAAAGGCAGTTAGAGCAGAGAATTTAAGCTGTGAGCTGTTTATCAGGTAGTCAGTGGAATCAAAACTGACTCATTCTAACCTTCAAGAACGAATATGAGTAAGTCACTTAACCAGAATGTGCATCTAAAGCACCCTTGAAAGGGACACTGTTCAGTGGGCTCATCTGGTTAACAAACAGCTAAAATTAAAAGAAAACAAATAAATAACCGAGGCTGCCAGTCACTAATCCCATACATGAGAATATCACATGTATTATTCAGAAAATGCATATTGATGTGAAATCTATTGGTATTCACAATGAAGTGAATTACAGTAACATATACAAGCAGTCCCTGATTTTGGGCCTTTGCCACCCCCTCTCCCATTATTATTGGCTTTGTCCATATTGCTTGAGCAAAGAAGTTGAGCAATATACTTAACTGCTGTTGTATGCAGAGTGGTCTGTGCTTCTGTGAAATACAGTTGAATGCCTTACTTTACTACTTGATATAGACAGGGCAGCAGGAGGGTTGCAATGGGTTGCTTTTATGTCTCTTAACTATCTCTGAGTTTTCAAAATGTCCATGTTTTTTTTTCATATTTTTGCCCTGTATCTTGTAAAATTTTTGATTTTCTCATAAATCTCTAAGCATTGCAGTCAGTTAAGGTCAGTTTCTTACTTTCAGAAAATGCATATTGAAATCAAGTTTGGCCGGCCTGCCTTGCCATTTGATGCAGAATGCAGTGTCAGGTTTCCTCACCTCTGGTTACTCAGTATGTCAAAGTACAGCATAATAGGGTGAAGATCTTTGGAGACCAATTTGCAGTTGATCCTGCATTGTTCCTGATACCATGCACTTATAACTTACTCGTTTAAAGAGAGCTTTCACAAAGAACAGTCTCCTGAATTCGTGCAGTAAATATGCTTCTACAGAAATATATTCAAATATCATAGACAATGCTATGAAATTTTCTGTACTGTTTAGCAGTATATACTGGTCTGAGCAGTTCTGCAAAGTGAAGAATGTGAAAAGCAATACAAGATCTGTTGTCACATATACACCCCTGGCAACAGTTAGTGCATTCAATGTTTTGCATGAAAGCGCTAACGAAGTAAAGCATCTGGGATTTTACAACAGACTGGCGTGATTTGTTGATACCACTTTTTCTTTGTTGTTTCTTAGTGCAGACATAGACCACTTTTACAAGAATAAGCAATGTCAGACAGCCAACTATCATTTTGCAGGTCAGGTCTCTAAATTAATTTTCATTCTGTCTCCCACTGTATGTCTGGATTTATAAAGTTAGGGCATTACTTGAAAAATACTTTCACATATTTGCACCATTACATTTGCACTGTTGTAACAAGGATACTATTGGTGTAATGATGTCTTGTTAGTTGCAAGTTTAATTTTTCAGTCTTGCAAGAATATGGGCCATGAATCTGAAACAACTAGTGTTGTCATCTGTTTCATGAATGAGGTGCACCTTTGTCTTTGGTGGGTATACAAAACAGATCCATCTTTGATACGGTATTGTGGTTCCCCTCCAAGCATTAGGAAGTATGATAAATGTTGCCTGAACTAAAAATTTTTGGACACCCCTGAACTATGTAATATAGAGAAGCCAACAGTATAATTAATATTGTATATAAATTACATTGTCATACTCTGGATGGACTTTTTGTTTGAAACTAAATAAAAAAAATCAGCAGCTGTGTTAGGTGGTTGAGTGGCTATAGTCCCATTGGTATCAGTGGAAAGGTGTGAGTGTGTGTGTGTGTGTGTGTGTGTGTGTGTGTGTGTGTGTGTGTGTGTGTGTGTGTGTGTGTGTGTGTGTGTGTGTGTGTGTGTGCGTGCATGCATGTGCACGTGCATGTGCACGTGTGTACATTTTTAATCTGATAATAATTTGTATTGACTATATTATCCTTAAACAATAAGTAAATAAATAAAAATATTATGCACTTGTGTTTTCTCAATCATATCTTATAATACACATACAAATGTGTGATATTTTCTTAATTATTTAATACCTGTGTCATTCCTAGTTTTTGATTCTGTGTGCTGATCCCTGGAGTTTGTTTGCAGTTCCTGTTACTGATTCTTTGCCTAATTTGGAAGAGAGGAAGTTCCCTTGCTTACCAGTGGGAGTGGGAAGCATTGAGCTGCCTGTTGGTCCAGTTTTGTGAGGTTTCAGCCAGTAACTTGTAGTCTATTGGTCGTTTTGGGCCAGTTCCTAGCTTCTTTCAGCCCCCTGATATAAAACACGCTAAACACGCTTTTGCACGGTTTAGCGAGATTTAGCGTGATTTAGCGCGGAGTTGCCACTGTTGCACACTAGGGCAGCGCCGGTTAAGCAGGTTTAAACTATTCCGGCTACCTAAAGTCCACTCTTCAAATTTTCCCTTAAAACTACCTTCCTCGAACTATACTACTGATCTAATCAGCATATCCTATAACTAAAAAGATCATCTCTACCTGACTCCGAGTAGACTATTCTTTATCTGTTAAACCTAGCACTTGCTCCTACAGTACTTATCACCTTGATACAGCACTCTTGTTATAGATAGTACCCCAAAAAAGGCAAACCCCATTTCTCGGTCACCCACATCCCCCGGAATCTCTTTTAAAGTTTTTTTTGTCTATTCCTTCTAGCATGTCGAGGGATCAGTTGCTAGTGTCCTCTCCTGCTCAGCTGGTGAACCTGGGAATATTGAGGCAATGTTACAATTGCCTCATGTACACAGACAACACTCTCCTCCTCCCACAAAACACAAATACATGCGAGAGATGCAACTATACGGCCAAACTGGAGGCTGAGCTCTCTCAACATAGGACTGGCAAGACCAGACAGGAGGAGAAGGTTACCACACACACTATAGACCCAGTCTCACATAGTACCATCACAACCTCAAATCATACACATAAACACACAAAGACATACTTGGAGGCTCTGATCAAAAATCTACCAAAACAGCAGAGGCCACCAAAGCAGACACCCAAACAACTACCACGTCAGAACACAACACCTGCAACACATAGACCTCACAGTCAGAGTGTCAAACAGTCAAAGCCCTTAAGGCCAAACACAATGCCAGACACACTAGTCATTGGTGACTCCATAGTCAGACACACTGACGTCCCGCTCACCAGACTGAGTAAGGAGAGGGTTACAGTAAGCTGCCTGTCGGGCGCTAGAATCCGCCACATAACGCAAGCACTCAGGTCTCTCAACAGCAGGTACAAATACGACTCAGTCATTGTCCACGCTGGTGTAAACGACCTGAGACGTACCTCCTTGGACTACATGAAAAGAGACATTGAGGAACTCTCTGATTATGTAGTCCAGGCAGGTATGACCCTGACCTTGAGCAGTATCCTACCTTCACCAAGAATGATGCCACAATACAGAGATAAGATGATCAGCTTTAACAATTGGCTTAAACTCTGGTGTCATTCAAAGGGGATCCAATGTCTGTCTGCCTGGGATGACATGCTGGACAAGCCACGCTGCTTCAAGGGACGGCTTGCACCTGTCACCCTGGGATTCCGGATATTGGCAAAGGCTCTTGCCACCCCCATAGTGCCTTTTTTAGGCAAGGCTCAAATTCTAAACCTACCACCCTAGAACACAAAAATGGAAAAAAACTAAAGGTAATGCTGCTCAATGCCAGAAGTCTCAATCTCAAAATGCACATACTCGAGGCCCTTCTCAATATGGAGAACATCGATGTCTGTGCTGTGACAGAAACCTGGTTCAAGGCTCCTGAGAGCACCCCAGCACTATCAGGTTTTACCTCATACCATGCGTTCCGGCCCCAAAATCCGGACAATACCAAGAAAGGAGGGGGGGTATCCATATTCATCAAGGACGCCCACACCTCAAGATTGGTGGCAACGCACGATGCATCGGAGACCATCCAGGTGCAATTAACCATAGGCAAGACTGCTCTGCAAATTGTAGCATGTTACAGGCCACCCTCACAAACTCAGGAACATCACATGGCTTTCCTGAAAACACTGGAGGGGATAAATGTATCCCCAAACACCATCATACTAGGTGACTTCAATTACCCCAATATAGACTGGGAACACTACTCAAGCCCAAACACCCTAGCCCAAAAGTTCCTGGAATTCATAAACTCAAACGCCATGGAACAACTGGTCACCATCCCCACAAGAGGAGAAAACATACTTGATCTCATCATCACGAACACGGGAGCACAATGTTCAACACCGGAAGTATACCCCTCACTAGTGAGATCAGATCACAAACTAATCTCGCTGGAGGTCCTCATCCCAGCCCCACCTGAAATAAAAAAGACCACAGTAAAGAACTTCTCGAAAGCCGACTTCACACTTCTAAAGACTAGTGTGGTCTCCTTTAAGGCCCCCGAGCTGGCGGAAAACAGTACCCAAGCCACTGAATCACTTACAAATGCCTTCTACCAGCACCTACAGGACTGCATGGATAAGGCAATCCCAAGCAAAACAAAGACTCTTTGTACCAAAGGCAAGCGTCCAGTCTGGTGGACCCCAGCCATAAACAAACTCTACAACAAAAGGAGGAAGCTACTACAAGATAGAGCAAAATCCTTAAAAGGTAAGACACCTTTGATCACTACAAGTAAAAAACTAAGAGCTCTCATAAAATCATCCAAAGCAAACTTTGAGAGAAAAATAGCTAAAGACTCAAAAGACAATCATAAGGCCTTCTTTAGCTATGTTAGAAACCTGGGAGGAAACTCCCAGATATGCTCAGAACTAGTTCAAAATGATGTGAAGATTACTGATCCTACAGACATTGCCAACATACTGGCTGACAGGTTCAGTGCAAATTTCTCCCCTCCCCAAAAGGAGAGATACCTATACCAAACGATTGCAGCACCCCAAACATCTCTAACGCCCAAGTGAGAACTGCTCTCTCCAAAGCAAAAAAACACAGCATCCATGGGACCTGATGGTGTCCCCGGCTGTGTGCTCCACGAACTCAACAAGGAATTAAACCCACAGCTAGGACAGCTGTTTAATCATAGTCTCACCTCTGGATACCTACCCAGGAGTGGCGCACTGCGACAGTGGTCCCACTTCATAAAGGCGGTGCCTCCACCGACCCTGGAAATTACCGGCCCATCAGCTTGACAAGCCTTATCTGCAAAGCCATGGAGAGGATCATAATGGATCTCATAAATAAAGACATAGGGAATTTGCAGACTTTGGATCCAATCCAGTTTGGCTTTGTCAAAGGCAGATCATGCCTTTTAAACTTGGTTGACTTTTTCGAAACAGTCACCAAAGCCATTGATGAGGGAAAGGCAGTCCATACAGCCTACCTCGATCTGGCGAAAGCTTTCGCTACAATACCCCACTCGGGTATCATTGAAAAACTCATCAGCTTAAATGTTAACCCATACATCACAAGATGGGTTGCAAACTGGCTGAGTGACAGAACCCACAGGGTCAGAGTTGCTGGCGCCATGTCAGACTCTAAGCCTGTCACAAGTGGTGTCCCACAGGGCTCAGTCCTGGGCCCACTCTTGTTTGGCATCTACTTCTCCGAAGTACAAGCAAACACAGGAGGGTTATGGCTGACAAAGTTTGCAGATGACTGCAAACTGGGCCGAAGTCGAAAACACATCTGACACAGATATCCTTCAGAAGGGTCTCACAGAAACGGATAACTGGTGCCAGAGCCATGGCCTAAAGTTAAATGCCAAAAAATGCATAGTCATACCCTTCGGGAAAAACAAGGTTACCCCTAGCTGCCATATAGGTGGCAATCCACTGAGCACAGAAGAAGTTATTAGGGACCTGGGGACCCAGGTTGACAGTAGCCTGTCATTCGACACCCATGTAGCTAAAGTAGTTAGGAAGACCTTCTACATTGCCCACCTTATCATGAAGGGATTCACATCTAGATCAAGGGAGGTCATAGTTTCCCTATACTCATCACTCATCAGACCAATGATTGAGTACAATGCCCCATTCGGAATGTATCTGACCCGACACTTGCAGCAGCTAGACAGGCCACAAAAGTTCCTCACCAAAATGATAAAGGGTCTCAAAAATGTGTCCTATGCTGCCCGACTGAAAGAACTTCAGCTCTATTCAGTCGCTTACCGCTTGCTCAGAGGTGACCTGTGCCTGACATACAAGGCCATGTCAAACCCAGATTTGATGAATATGCTTCACCTCAATAAATCTAGATCCGTCAGAGCCACAAGGGCGGGAGACTTAAACCTCGACACGGCTATTAATAGGACATGCTGGAGGGATAGATTCATCACCCAAAGACTCCCTATGCTGTGGAACAAAATCCCGGTATATGTGAGGCAGAGCACCTCGCTGGCCTTGTTCAAGAGAAATCTTGACCAATGGATGGGAGATCGCAGATATACCCCAGGGATTACCTCAGTGTCACTGCTTGACAGAGACACAGCAAAATAATGGGTATAGTTCTCCATACTAAAGGGGTGGCGTAAGCCACAAAACTATGGGCTTGGCTTGTAAATGCCCTCGGGCAGATAGCCTAGTATAAACCTATGAACCTATGAACCTATGAACATTTATGGGTTTTCAAAGGTAATTTGCATATATCCCAAAAAGATTTGCAAAGGGTAGAATTCTGCATTCCTTTGCATGCACATTTCTGTGTTTTACCAGGGTGTTTTCACTGGGTCATCTGTGCATCTGAATGATATTTTCTATCCTCATTGTACTGTATTGTTTATAACATACCCACAACTTTGTGCTACTGACTAACCCATTCATTATGGCAACATTAATAATACTGGCTATGGTGTTGCCTGGTTTATGCTCACATTATTTATTTATTTATTTATTTTATATTTGTTGACTGGGTCTGTCCGACTGAGCTAAGTAGACCTTTTTCAGTGGAGGCCCAGGGAGAAAAGCTCCACATGTTCTACAAATTATAATTTACAAAAACAAGTAAACAACCAACAACTGGTTTACAGAAAATATTCAAAGCAACATATACATAAAACAGGGATTTACTACAGTAAACTAATCATTATGTCTGTCAGATTTAGAATCCTACATCATTTAGAAGGACTAACAATAGTTTTGTCACCAGACATAAAATCTTACATTATGCAGATAAGAATTATGTAATGTGCTTAGGATACAGAGATTAATGTGAGACAAGGTCTAGGGCATTAGAGAAAGTTACATAGGTTGGGAGCAGATAGAGGTGTGCAGTTATGGTTGATAGGCTGTTTAAGGGGGGTGGGTACAGAGGCAGTTCCATTAGCTTAACAGGTATTCTTTAGTGGCTAGCTTGAATTGACTAAGTTGCTTGAATGACCCGATCTCTAATGGGAGTTTGTTCCATGCCTTGGAAGGATTATAGCTATAGAGAATACATCCTTTGTTAGTTTTAGGTTTGTGGATTTGTAGCATATCTAGGTTAGAGCTCCGTAGGGATCTAGCAGGTGAATAGTGGGAGATGACAGATGATAGGGTAGGACAGTAAGAAGGCTGATAAAGGATGGAGTTGATGATCTGGAGTTGAGGGAGAAGAAGCTGGTGAAGTAGTTCAAGCTAGTTAAAGTGTTTGAGTGAGAGACAGTGATGGGTCTTGTAAGTTTGATGTGCTGCAAAATTGGCTATCTTGTTGTAGGTAGAGTCAAGTTTGGCAAGGAGTGTGGAGCTGAGGCAAGTAAGAATTTGAGAGCCATAAAATAGACTGGGAAGGAGGTAGGCATAAGTGAGAGTTACTTTAACTTCACTGGTGAGAAACTTTTTGTTGCGGTAGAGGAGCCCTAGTTTCTGATGAGTTTTCTTGATACAGTTGTTAATGTGTACATCGAATTTAAGTTGGCCATCAATGATGACACCAAGACGTTTAGTGAAAATTTTCCCCTCGATGTGTATGTTATTGAGGGACAGAATACCTCTCAACTGTACAGATTTTCCCAAAATGTCCAGATTTTTGCCTCATCTTTTTGGTGCATTCCTCCTAAAATCTGTACTTTTCTGGCAAATAGCTAAGGCTTGAAGTCATTAAATAATGACAAACAGTTCAGTTTAAGACTCCACATCCTTCAGAAAATTCATGCCTTTTATTCTATCAACTTTCTAAGTTTGTAAGGGCAATATTTAAAATCTGTTCCTATTTGTCCCCCGGTCATTTTAGGCTTTGTCCAGATTTTTTGCTCTAAGAGATTGAGAGGTATGGAAAGTGGATTTAATGTGGTTGCAGTTTTTAACAAGAAAAAGCAGTAGCGTAGTTTTTTGGAGGTTAAAGATTATCTGGTTATCAGAGAGCCAGTTTTCTACTGAGTTAAAGGAAGTCTGTGCTGTAGAGATGAGTTTGGTGGGAGAATTAGCAATATTGATGACAGTAGAGTCACCAGCGTATTGGACCAGTGATGACTGAGAACAGGAAGAATAAAGAAGATTAGTGAAGATGTTGAAAAGTAGTGGACCAAGGATGGAACCCTGAGGGATACCCATTTTAGCTGGGAGAAGAGGGGAGTGCAGATTGCCACTTCACTGCTTGAGATCTGTCAGTAAGGTAACTGGAAAATCATGCAACAGTAGCAGGGTAGAAGTTAAGGTCGGTTAGTTTGTGCAGATGGAGAGGGTGAGAGATGGTGTCAAAAGCTTTAGAGAGATCTAAGAATAGCCAGGAGACGAGTTTGTTGTTACCTCTGGCAAGGGCTATAGTATTAAGGAATGCTAGTAGGACAATAGTAGTACTATGCTTTGGTCTAAAGCCAAATTGAGAAGGTGTAAGCTGATTTTCAGATAGTAGGTAGTGCATAACTTGTTTATATATACATTTTTCTAGAACTTTAAAGAGAGGAGAGAGGATGGCAATTTGTCTAAAATTAGTGATGTCTGAGGAAGTACCTCCCTTGTGTATTGGTAGAGTGAATAATTGTTTCCATATAGAAGGGACTTTGGACTCTGAAATGGAGCGGTTGATTAAGATAGATATAGGGAGAGCAAGAGTCAGCAGCTAACTGAATTAAAAGGGATGGAATGTTGTCTGTAGAAGCTGAGCAAGGTTTGAGTTTAGAAAATAGGAATTTGATGTAGCTAGTGGGTACAGGTTTGAGGGGAAAATAATTTGATGAGAGTATAGTGGGATTTGATAGAGAGTGGTTAGAAATATTATTAAAGATAGATGAATTGGCACGGGGGTTAAATAGTTTGGATATAGAGTCAATGAAATATGTGTTGAAGGTGGAGGCAGTATCTTTGGGAGTGTTATCAGGATAAGGATTGGGGGAGAAAGAACCACCAGGATGTAGTATGTGGTTTAAGGAGTTCAAAGTTTTGGGGGTTAGATTTCAAAGCTGAGGGTGGATTATAGTAGAAGTCTCTTTTATCTTTATTAATACACTTTTTGGTCTGATTTCTAAGTTCTTTGTATTTTAGCAAGTCAGCAGGGAGGTTTGTTTTGGTCCATGTTTTCCATGCTCTGTCTCTGTTTTTCATTTGGATGCAGGTGGAATTTGATAGCCATGGAGATAAATTAGATTTAATATGGACTGTATGAAGTGGGGCAAGTGAGTCAAGGATACTGAGAAAGGTGGAGTTGAAAGATAGGACAGCATTGTCAATGGGAAGTTGGGTAAGGAAATTCCAGTTTACTTTAGAGAGAAGAGATTTAAAGGTGTCAGGGTGGAAGATAGCAAGCCTGCGACATGATAAATCTACAAAAGTAGCACATTGCCTCTCAATTCAGGCTTATGTTTGTTTTTCTGTTTTTCTTTTTGAGTAAGCTAAGCATGATTCCAGCTACATAGTATATATATATATATATATATATATATATATATATATATATATATATATATATTTTTATTATACTCTGTGGATTGAGATGATTACCATAAGACAGTGCACTCGGTAACAGTGATTATTTTGCCCTATTTATAGTGTAAATACAATTATATCTCACTGTGTATGTAGCTAGGGCAGAGCATAACATTAAATGGTAGAGGAAGATATCAGCCTTAGAGTACATGAGCATGAGTGTATGCATATACGGCATGAGTGACAAGTAACAATACTGCCATAGGAGTATAACTAAGCAATAATGCTCTACATTGTTTTCTGCAAGGCAGGCTGCTATATGTAGTAGAACAGACTATAAGCAAGGACATTGCTGTGTCAACCAATAATCCTGTAAGACACCATTGATCTTCCACAGTAACTATAAGTGATCTTTTCAGATTTACTCTTGAGATTGTTAATGGTTACACAGAAATATTCATGTAAATTATTATTTATTTATCAACATTCATTTATTCATCTTTTATAGGACTGTGCAGTTATAAAGACAATTATTTTAACTTCCCAATACTAGAGACTTCTTTCATTATTGAGTCACAACATTCAGTGGACTGATTGCAGAATCAAGTCATTGTGATTTTAATTCATATCGCTGGATTTTATTAGTATTGACCAAGCAGGAGACTTGACAAAAGTAAAACAAAAGTCAATACTACCAGTTGGAATTGTTCTACAGTAAAACACTACAATGGCTCAGCACTGTACCAATCCACAAAAAGAAGACAAGAATTATCAGCAGGCAATGAAAATGAATCTTTTATTAAACTTCACATTTCTAGAACTGAAAAAAAAAGTATTTCAGAATTATTCTTTTGTCAATGAGTGAAATGGAATCAGTCAGTAATTAAAAGAGTCATGAAGTTAACCAGATTAAACTATGACCATTGTTTGATTTGAGTGGCTGAAATTATATAATTATTATATACTAATGAGTTTATATAGAGAGAGTTCAGTTATAGAATCATATCAGATCATTTTTCCCTTATTTATGATATTGGAGAGTTAAATCAAAATCAGAAAATATAACCAAACTACACACTTGGATTTTTTGGTTTTTGACTCGTGTACTTCAGACAATTGATAGAAATTTTAGGGTAATGTCTAGAGGACAAAGTTAGGTTCCAAATTATAGATGTCAGCACCATCTACCATTATCTGGAGTCAGTGGTGATCTGCAGGCAAATGTTGCACTTCCATTGACAGAGTGCTGGGATTATACAGATACCCACAGGTATAAGACATAATGAAAGCACAATTAATTCTGTATACAACGGACATTAAAAGTGGTATATTATATACAAGACACCTTCATATTAATCTGCCAACAAGGGATTGGTTATGTGTACCCAAAATCTGAGGTCTGCATAAATAAGTACAAAACAGCAAATCAATAGGATGTGCAATAAGAACTGTAGCTCTATAAAGGAGCTTCCACCTGTGAATGTTCAGGAAGGGGTTAGGGCAGTTCATAAAACATGATTAAAGAAATGTTTCAGTGAACAGAAGTTGATGTTGTTAAAACTCGCATAACTCAACACACATAACTCAGGCATCTCTGAATAATAAAACTTACATCACACCTTCCTATAGGCAGAGTACTGAAAACAGGGGCAAGCCTCTGCAACTACCATAAGGTGGCTGTGCCATCTCACAAACACACATTTATACACAGCTGTGCACACATGTATACACATACACACATGCACACACACATATATAGACACACACACAAACACACACACACACACACACACACACACACACACACACACACACACACACTCCTATAACTCTGCATCTTGGAAAAAGAATATAATTAGGAGGAAGAATATATTTAGGTCTGGTAAACCTGTGTATTTTGTAGTATCTGATATTCAGTAGGCTTACTTTTGGGGAAACTCTATGTTGGTTGCTTTTATTTATCAAAATGCAGAATGGCGAGTCAGGTTCTGACAAATTTATACCTAAGCATTCAGCAGTTATAGTTATTAATAAATATGGTTATGCAAGAATAATGCAGGTGTGTTGTCTCTTTTATTTATTTACCATTTAACTTGTTAAGTACACTGGTCCAAAAAAACCTTTTGAGGCATGGCCCATGGCACGAGGCCATGCAGCAATTGCAATCAATGACATTAATACAGTTTGCAAGAATTATATATATTAGTCTTGCAATCAGAACCCTCAGACAAAGCAATACAGTTTACACAAATTATATATACCGATTTTTGCATTATTACACACATATTAGGAAGAGCAAAATAGCAGATAGAATAGTAATGGACTGTAGTTGAAACATTATTATTTATAGCAGACAGCTAGTAAGATGACTAGAAAAGTCAGTTATGTAAATGTAATCATTACATATGTTTTGAGTGACAAGAGCATGCAAGTTATGTACATATCTATGAAGGTCATTGCATAGCTTTCCATGCATAGGTCAATAGCATATTAAATGGTTAAGGTAATGCATTTAGGTGTTAAGGTTTCTTGTTTTGCACCAGGATATTGGTGGTATTCATAGTTCCATTTCTCAAGGATGTGTGAAAGGAATTTGTCAATCATGGTATGACAACTATATTGAAATCAGCAAAGCGTGAACAAGTGGAGCTAGGTTTCAAACTTCTCAGCCTTTTGAGGGCATGCCCAGTACACATTCGTCTGAACTGCAATCAAGTTACATGAACTGAGTTTAGTTATGTGCAGAAAAATGAAACCAAAAAAAAAATGGCGTATGAATGCTATTCACCAACCAAGAACCAAAGAAATATATATTGTCTACCAGAGTAAGCAGGTGCTTCAAGGAATGACCATGAAAACCATAAAGATAGTTGATATACATTTATTGTAATTTCACAATGTTTGTCAGTTGAAAACTTTCATATCTGCCTGAGACTTCATCAGAATTAAATTTAAATGATTGGCGTGGCCAAGGATGAACACAGGATAGCAGCAGATTTCTTCAGCTCCACCAATTTCATTACATTGACAGGAATTAATTACTTAAAAAATTAATTCTTGAAGTAATTTTCTTTCTAAATATGTTTGTTTTATATAGTTCTTGAACTATATCTAAAAAAGAAAGGAAATCTTAATAATATTCCTGTCAGAAATTACTTTGGAAATTTTCCTGTCAGTTTATCAGTCTGAAATGAGTTCCAGTAAGACAAATTCTCAAGACTCCAGCATCAAGAAAGAACTTCAGTCTCTGATAATTATAGTCCAGCAACTTACTGCTAAGATGGATAAAATGGATACTAAAATAGACACTTTCATAGAAATAACTACAAAACAAATAGACTTGTTACATATGGACCTGCAACAACAAAAGATCCAGATGACAGGCATAGAAGAAGCTGTGAATGACATGGAAAATAAAATACAAGAAGAGGAAATCAACATTGAGTTTCTGCTGAAACAAAATACACATTTACAAACAAAGCTGGATGACCTGGAAAATAGATCTAGGCAATAACATTAGGATTTTTGGACTGCCAGAAAATATTGAAGGTAACAATATTACTTCTTTTTTAACAACATGGCTCCCTAAAACTTTAGATTTACCAGAAGCATTCTCTTTTGGTATCAAAAGAGCACATAGATCTATAGCTAATACTAACTCTAACAAAAACTATCCTAGATCAGTTATAGTTAGATTTCTATCATCTTTTGATAAAGAGATGGTTCTTAAATCTGCTTGGGCTAAAGCTCCTGTTAAGTTTAATGAGACAACTGTACGTTTTGACAATGACTATTCTTCCATGGTAATTGCTAAAAGAAAAGTTTTTCTGCCACTAATAAGGGAGCTTAAAAAAACACAGTTTAAAACATACCTTCTGTTTCCTGCCAAGCTTAAAATCTTCCTTCCTGATGGTCCTAAGGTCTTCGATGATTTAGACTCTGCTTTACTGTTTGTCAAAGAAAAAGGATTTTGGATAAAATAGAAGAAATGGAATGGGCTAGTTCTTCATTAAAGAGATTGGCAACTGAAGCTTCCTGGAAGACTTCAGAGAAGAAGAAGAGACTAAAAACAAATGATTTGTTATATGTTTTTTTCTCTCTCATCATTTTAGTTCATTATTAATTTTTTTGAATATAGTTCCTGCATTTCCAGAAAGCCACAAATATTTTGGAAAATATTTAATCAAAGTTATTCTCTATGTGCAAAGAAATGTTTTGTTTCATAACCAGTCAAAATGCCTGAGGATTTAATGGCAGGCTGTGACTCGATTTGTTTTTCTTTCTGGAAAAAGTAAGGTTAGTAATTTGATACATTTTTTATCTTTATCTTTTTTTTTTCCTTCTTCTTTTATTATTTTCTTTGTTTAAACAATGACATTCTATTTAGATTATGTAGTGGGTAAAGGGTGGGCGAGGGCAGGGAGAGAACAGTAATGAAAATATCATTAATAGAATAATAACATATGTATTTCTTGTAAAAGTTTATAAGTTCTTCAAATGCTATTTCTAATTATACTTTCTTGATTATACTGCTTATGCTTGTTTGTAAATAATCTGTCATGCTTTAACTAATAATAATCAGAACTAAATAAGAGTAAATAATATGTTTTATTTTTAACTCTATTAATATAAACAGTAAGTAACATTCCATTGTATATACTTCTTACAGCTTTCTCTTACATTTTTTATTTCTGCCTCACTCCCTTTTATTTTCTACTCTCTTTTCTTTTCTTTATTAATATATAGAATGCTTTTGACTGTGTGGGCACAGTGAATAATAGGATTTGTATGAAAATTGAGTTGGGAGAAGAATGCTGAGTTTTATTGCTTGTTGGTAATTTTGAGTTTAATTTCACTTGCATAGAGGCTGTGATGATCTGTGGAATACATTGTGGAGGTTCTGTCATGTTTAGATGCATTTACACTGCTAAATGAATGTTTGTCACTAGTTTTTAATAAGTTTCCCGCCAGAATGTTAAGAGAGACAATCTGGGATGTGGGCTGTCTTATGCACAATGTCCTTGAGTTACCTCAGAATCTTCAAATCACAGAATTCTCACAGAGAAACTGAAAGCAGTTAGTATAAACATTGACAAGGTTATCACACTGACACACCACAGATTCAGGAAAAATACTCTGTTCATAAAATATGTCAGTTATAATGAGTTTAAATGATGTAGTTTCTTGTAGTAAGTAAATGTCTTATTTTAGAAGGCATAAAAATGAAACATTTATTTAAATGTTTTTGAAAATCTACTTAACAGCAGCATAATAATCTGTGTTAAAAATTTGTGTTCCAAACATATACTTTACTATAACTCATTTAATTCATCTAATTGACAAACATAAATAATCTTATAACTCTATTCTGGAAGAAATGTCATGTGATATATTTTAAAGCAGTAGGTTAGCATGATTGTAAAATCTGGTTACCAATATGTGTTTGCTGTGCATTGTTTTGTATAAAGCAGACAGATTTATTCTGGGGACAGCAAGTGGGATGGTGCTCTGCAGGGACACAACTCAGTGAGATCAGATATATATATATATATATGTGTGTGTGTGTGTGTGTGTGTGTGTGTGTGTGTGTGTGTGTGTGTGTGTGTGTGTGTGTGTGTGTGTGAGTGTGATGGCTTTTTTTCTGAGAGTCTGCATGGCTATCCAATATGATTTGTAATGATTTCTATGAATACAATGTTTTACTCTATTGACAAAATGAATGTTTGCCACAAGTTTTAATAAGTTTCCTGCCAAAATGTTAAGGGAGACAATCTGGGATGTGGGCTGTCTCATGCACAGTGTCCATGAGTTTCCTCAGAAGCTTCACTCACAGAATTTTCACAGAGAAACTGAAAGCAGTTAGTATAAACATTGACAAGGTTATCACACTGACACACCACAGATTCAGGAAAAATACTCTATTCATAAAATGTGTCAGTTATGATGAGTTTAGATGATGTAGTTTCTTGTAGCAAGTAAATATCTTATTTTAGAAGGCATAGAAAATGAAACATTTATTTAAATGTTTTTGAAAATCTACTTAACAGTAGCATAATAATCTGTGTTAAAACTTGTGTCCCAAACATATACTTTACTATAACTCATTTAATTCATCTGATTGACAAGCATAAATAATCTTATAACTCTATTCTGGAAGAAATGTCATGTGATATATTTTAAAGCAGTAGGTTAGCATGATTGTAAAATCTGGTTGCTAGTGTGTGTTTGCTGTGCATTATTTTGTGTGAAGCGGACAGATTTGTTCTGGGGACGGCAAGTGGGATGGTGCTCTGCAGGGGCACGGCTCGGTGAGATCAGATATATGTGTATATATGTGTGTGTGTGTGTGTGTGTGTGTGTGTGTGTGTGTGTGTGTGTGTGTGTATGTGTATGTATGTATATATGTGTATGTGTATATGTATGTGTGTGTGTGTGTGTGTGTGTGTGTGGGTATGTGTGTGTGTGTATATGTGTGTGTGTATATGTATGTGTGTGTGTCTGTGTTTATGTGTGTGATGGCTTTTTTTTTTAGGTAATAACGCAGGTGTTTCTGAGAATCTGCATAACTATGCAATATGATTTATAATAATTTTATGAATCCAATATTTTACTCTATTGACAATAATGAGTTTAAGTAAATGCTCATATACAAACAATTCAAGATTTTTGGAAGCTGTTGATAGAATTCACATGACAGAAAATAGATGCATCTTAATGCATGTAATGTCTGAATCATATTAGCCAAAGTTTTTGATTTAAATGAATGTTAGAACATAATTTTCTCTCCTCTTGATTTCTAACATTAAGATTATTTGAATGCTATTAGAATACAAGTGTTATATATTACATAGATCTATATAATAGTATGAACAGTTTTTAAAAAAAAAAAAAAAAAAGTTTATTTTAGTTTATATGATGCTGTTTTACCAAATGTGTAGTTTTGTCTTGATAGATAATTGAATTGAAAACTGTTAACCTCAGTTAAATATAACTAGTATTAAATTGATAAGGTGGTAGCTGAGGTACTGCTGCTTAGGGTAGGGGGTTAACTTGAGTAGTAAATACTGCTCTAAGTTGGAGTTTTCAACTCCAGGCGGGATGCAAGGTTTAATTCTTACATTATTTTCACTTGTTCATTGTTATATGTATATAGTTTTGACCTCCACAATATATTTTGTACACTCATTGTCACTACAAACAAAATTGAATCCTATACAAAATCCCATAAGAGATTTAATAAATACAGCTATGTTTAAAGGTACACCTAAAAGAGGAGATGTAACATTATTTATCTTGTTATTTGTTATTTCGATCATAAGATTCTTGAGTTTTAAAAATGCCAAATGACATCTTTAAAATGAATTTCTTTAAACATTAATGGATTGAATAATCCGTGTAAAAGGGCAAGCCTAATAAGATACATTAATCTACACAAGGCCAATCTAGTCTTCCTGCAAGAAACCCATCTCTTGAAAAAAGATATTGATAAACTAGCCACTAATAAGTATACAGTATTGGTTAGTTCAGAGCACACTCAGAAAACAAGAGGAGTGGCTATTTTATGGAATAAAAGTATGCCCATTCCTAAAACCATTAAGTCTTATCAGGATGACAAAGGAATGTTTTGTATGGTTACAATACAAATTAATGGGAAGACTTACACTTTAATTAATGTATATTGGATACCTGGAATTGGTATTAATACAGTGAAACATCATATTGATAAGATCATATCATTCTCTGTAGGGGATATTATTTTAGCTGGTGATTTTAATTGTATACTACATGAAAGTGATACTACCACTATAAAGAAAAGAAGAATTACATCTAATGCAAAACATTTAAATGATTTTGCTAATTCTTATCATTTGAATGATATTAATAATCAGATAGAGTCAAAATCATTACCATACACCTTTTTTCTAACAGATACAAAACTTATTCAAAAATAGATAGGGTCTTTATTTCTAACCAGATGGTAACAGATTTAATTAATTCCAAAATCATTTCATGTCCTATATCTGATCATAACTCAATTGTTTTCGAATTCATGATAAAAATACTCATAATGTTCAGATCAAAAGGATACCAGCATACTTAACTCAGCTAAAAGACTATAAAGAATATATACTTTCAGAAGTACAACATTTTCTAGACATAAATAATACTCCTGAAGTCTCCATTGTCTATGTTTGGGATGCCTTAAAATCATATCTATATGGACAAAGTATCAGATGGTATATTAACAAAAGGAAATCTTGGGATAAGGAATTGTTAGATATTCAAAGTAAACTAGACTCTTATAAACATAATAATAAAGAAAATATTATGGACAAGAAAGTTATTGAAGAAATAAACAAACTAAATGAGAAATACAAAGAAATTTTAACTCATAAAGTTAAAATAACTTTAGAGAAATTCAAGTTTTGTCTTATTCAATAAGCCCCAAATACTTACATAGACTTAAAAATAAAACAAAAGATTGAATAAACAAAACCATATCAAAGAAATCTTTTCTCTAAGGAAAAGAAGAATGTTTCTAGTATACCAGAAATACTGGATGAATTTAGAAATCACTTTCACAAGATTAACCATAACAACATTAACATGGAACCTAAAGATAAAATAAAGGAGTTTATAACCACAAACATGAATAAAAAGCTTAATAAACAACAGATTAAACTATTGGACAAGAGTATTTCATATACAGAAGTTATTACACAAATAAATAAGCTTAAATCAAACAAAGCACCGGGTAATGATGGTATTATACCAGAGATATATAAAATCCTTTCTAAAACTATATATTCATTAATACATAAGGTTTTTATTCTGGCCCAAACTGAGTTAATAACCCCCCCCCCCCATATTGGCAATATACATTTATTTCACCAATTTTAAAACCTAATAAAGATCCAACTAGATGTTCTTCATATCGACCCATCTCATTACTTAATGTTGATTATAAAATGTTTATTAGTATTTTGGCTGATAGATTGAAGACAATTATCCCCGGCATTATAGACATAGATCAGACGGGCTTCATTGTAAATAGAAATACTTTTGATAATATAAGAAGAACTTTAACATTAATTGATTTTGCAAATAGGAAAAAGAAAGATTTAACACTTATTAGTCTTGATATAGGTTCAGCATTTGATTCAGTAAGTTGGGACTATCTGTTTACCTTACTGAAATGCACAAATTTCTCTGATGCATTTGTAAATTTAATTGAGCATTTATACAAAGGAACGCTGGCTTATATTAAGGTAGGAACATATGTTTCACAAAAAATACCCATTCTTAAAGGTACAAAGCAAGGATGTCCACTTTCTCCACTATTATTCACTTTAGTAATGGAGCCTTGGGCTAATTTGATTAGAAACAGTACTGACATAGAGGGTTTTGAAATAGAAGAAAATACAACATCAAAAATTCAACTTTTGCAGATGATGTTCTAATTACATCAGCAGGATCTAATTCTTCTATGCAGTCTTTATTTGATAAAATGATGAATTTTAAAAGTATTTCTGGTTTAATATTCAATGAAGAAAAAACTAAAATACTACCTATATGTACACGAAAAAATACTCTCATTAGTGATTTTACTAAATATGTACCCAACTCAGGTCAGATAACTTATTTAGGTATAATACTATCTAAAGATATTAAATCTATTATATATAATAACTATAATACCTGTTTTCTTAATATACAAAATCTTTTAATACCTGGAATAATAAGATTTTTACTATGGAGGAGAGACTTACAATTATTAAAATGATAATATTCCCCAAGATTTAATACTTAATACAATCAATAATACTTTCACCTACAAAAATAACTATCAAGAAACTGAATACACTAATGTTAAATTTCTTATGGGCACCTAATAGACCTAGGATTGCATTAAAGAAACATACTAATAGCTGGTCTCAAGGGGTATTTCTTTTCCAGACTTTAATTTATATATTATCTCTTCTATTATAAAAGTTATTACTTTATTAATAGATCGGTCATATGTCGCAAAATGGAAAGATTATTGGGAGCTAATTTGTATGCACTTCATGAAAATCTCCTTAACACATAAAAATATGATTATAAATAACTCCATGTTGTGGTTGCTAAAGGAATTTTGTACTTCACCTATTACACCTAAACATATGGTCTGTTACCCATTAAATATTATTATTAGTTATCGTAACTTTATATTCATGCACCCTAAGTATAGGGAATGGAATTTTATTGTATTCCCTATAATTTATACTCAGGGTATGCTTATGTCATCTACTTCTGAAGGAGATCATTTAGCTATAGATAATAATCTAAAGTACTGGTATCAGCTGATATCTGATAATAAAGTTAAAAATCTAGATTTCTTAAAACAAGAATTTGATCTAAGAGAAACTTGTTGGTTAGAGGTTCAGATATTTAGACAACATCTCATTGATAGAATAGATCTAATGTCTATAACAGTTAAAGAATCTATTCCAAAACTGATTGATTACTTGATAATAAATTTACAGCATAAAGTTTCTGATAAAGGTAAACTTTCATATATACATAAAATTATCAGACAAGAAACTTTTACAATGTAGATTCATACTGGAATTATTTCACCTCTATTAATGGGGACCCACCAACTCAACAAGATAAACAATATATATTGGAATCTGCTTATAGAACTACATCTTCCATTGTCTGGAGACTTTATACATGGAAATTTTTACATAGATCTTTTTATACACCTTTGATGATGAATAAAATTAATAATAAAGATAATCTATGTAAGAGATGTAATGTAGAAATTAATGCTGACTGGGCTCATATGTTTTATGACTGTATGAAGTTGAAAGAATACTGGAAGTCAATTAATGAATTTTGCAGGCTCTTTTTACAGATAATTTCATTATTTCTAAGTCTCTTATATTATTCAACACACCTGTACCTCAATGTGTTAAAAAGATTAAGCTTCCCTTATTATGGTCTATCCTAGCAGTGGCTAGGAAAATAATAACTAGAAATTGGATTTCAGATACACCTCCTTCGTTCAATGAATTTAAAAATGTTATGAATATAATGTGTCATATGGAAATAAGCACAATTAGAATGAGAACAACTAGAAAAACATCACATTTTATTGTATGGGATAATTTACAAAATGTGTTAAAAAAATTCTAATTTCAATAGCACAGTATTTTAGTTTAATTAATTGATCTGATTGTAGTGGATGTCTTTGTAAATACTTTAGTTGTTTTGTTGAATATTATAATAATACCTATTTTTAATTATTTGTATAAAATTGTTATGATATTTCTCTTATATGTTAAAACAATAAACTTGTTTTGAAAAAAAAAAAAGAATTAAATTTAAATTTCAACACCACACAATTTATATACCTAAAATCTTAATTGGTTAATAATGACTTAATTAATACAATAAAAAACAACCATCATTATTTAAAGACACATATTATAGTTATCTAAAAGCTAATAGAATGCCCAGCAAAGTATAGCGAACATACTATATAAAACACACTTTATAAAAAGCAAAAATAGTGTATCATGACATCTTATTTCATTTTCTGTCTATTAATAAAAACTCATAGCATGTAAAATATAAAAATGTGTTACTATCATTACGATTTTTACCTATTTATTTTATTATTTTATTTGATATTTGTTTACCGGCAAAGTCCGATGGGCCACTGAACCCGTTTTCAGTGAAAGTCCAGGAAGAAAAGCTCCACACACAAAGATATTAGAAAATCCAGTAAGCAGAAGCTGAACTGTTAATTTACATATAGAACATACAATGTGGTCAGGAAAATCCTTTTAAAATACAGCTAAATTAGAACTTAACAAGACTGACAGTTTCTTTCAAGGTACAACATAACAACATGGACAGAAACATCTTTACAAAGTACAGCTAGTTAGCACTTACAAGAATCGACGTGTGGTTTACATTTTAACCTTCACAACAAATTGTACATCTAATAAGTTTAAATATAAACACCACACAATTTATATTGACAGAAACACAAACTATCTGTTAAACAATTTTCTTTTTTAAATTTGATATTCATTCCAATTTTGCAGCTTGCAATTTTAAAACAGGCTTAATGAAAATGTTCTCATTGAGACCTGGTGGCAGACTGGTATTCAGTTTGAATTGCTACAAAAGTTCCTTGTATTCCATCCTGTTTTTCCAATCACCCCCTCTGGGTGATACAAATTTTACAGACCATACCAAATCTGAATCTGTTAATGTCTGAACATATAGTGAAATGCTTATAAAGAGCACTAAACTTACTTGTTGTTGATATGTCATAATTATGCTCATATAGTCTTTTTCTTAATGCCTTTTCTGTTTTCCCTACGTAAAATGAGGGACAAATATCACATTTCCTGTCTGGTGTTAGAATATATTAATGAGTATCAGGAGATTAGATCTATTATTGAGAGAAATTGGAACATATTAAGGTGAATTCCTGATTTATATTGGGTAGTTGGCAGCCAACCTGACATAGTCAATAAAGTTTCTTTCTAAGAACCTTAAAAATATCTTCAAACAAGGAGGCAGGGTATATGATTATGGGGTCCCCTTTAGAAACCCGAATGTTCACTTACCCGACTTTTAAAAAGCTGAGACAAAAAGGCAGACGGCTGCACAACACGACATCCTGGGACATTGACTTTCCAATCCAGGTCAGTAACCACTTGGCCATGCTGTTGAACTGTGCCCCTTACCCCATGATAGTGTGATCTCGGAGTTGATATATTTAGTTAGTGGGGTGTGGGGGTGAAGCCCCCCACATGGGTGGGTTTCGTTTTCTTCGGTTTACGTTTTTGTTTAGAATGGCCAAGTGGTTACTTACCTGGTGTGGTAAGTTGGCATTCCAAGTTGTTAGTCTGCTGGTGCTGTCAGCCTTTTCATCTCGGTGTTGAGTTTTGGGTAAGTGAAATTTTGTTCTTGTAAAGTATACCTATTATTATAATATTCATGGCAAGACAGAGAAGTGTTACACTGTAAGCAATGCTTTTATATTATACAGGTAGACTATCTGTTTATAAAGGAAATAAATATCAAAATTATAAAAGAAAATTGTTTATGAGCTGGTTTGGTATATCTGGCAAAATGAAATTAAGATTTTACGTATGTAAATTGTGTGGTGTTAATATTTAAACTTAATTCTGATAAAGTCTCAGGCAGAGATGAAGGCACTCAATTGGCAAGAATTGTGAAATTACCATAGACTTGTATTGACTGTCTTTATGTTTTTTTGTGGTCATCTCTTGTAGCACCTCTGTACACTGGCAGAACATTATATATTTATTTGGCATGTGCAGAAAAATCCATATATATATATATATATATATATATATATATATATATATATATATATATATATATATATATATATATATATATATATATATATATATATAATATATATATATATATATATATATACATAAATTCATGAATGCTGTTGTATATTTTTGGTGAGAGGTAGTGAGTGCAAAGCTGCACAGATCTCTTGAGCATTTCTGTGAAATTTTACACTCATTCTGGCTCAGTGACACTGGTTTGCAGTGCATCAGAACTTTTTAAAGACTTGTATTCATTCCGAAGGTGTCCTTATATATGTCTTAATACCTTAGTTTATAAGGCCAGAAATGGGGAAGATAGGACAGTTGGAAAAAAGGGATTGAGCATACTTGCAAAACATAAAAGGAGTACAGTAAGAGGGTTTTGCTAGAATAGGTAGGAGAGGATAGGCAATATTTTTTGGTGGGGATAGACCACCATTACCTCATTTTTTTTTGTAAGGGATGAAGGGAAGGAATAAATCAAAATGTCTAGAAGAGATAGATTGGAAAGTGTGAAGGATTTTTTTAATGTTTATAAGACAGACAAACACTATGGTAGGCTAACAGTGGGGGGGGGACACACAAAATATACAGAAGACCAACACAAAAAGGAGTGGGAGCATGGGATTGGTACTATCCTAGTCCAGGGAGCCTCAAATATTCCTTCATCCTGATGGACCTTAGCAGGGTGACTCTGATGGTGAGAAGGGTCAAGGCCACTCATAGTCTGATGATTGGAGAGGCCAGGAACAGTGAGTCTTGCATCTGCTAAAGGAGGAGATTGGTATGGGTCCCAGCATCTCTCTACCTTCTGCTCAACAACAGCTTCAACCACATTCTGAACCCCTGTTCCCGGCTTGCCAGACTGCCACATGCCTGGACATGCATAACGGTGGAGCCCCAGCTGTCAACCTGTGAAACAGTCCCTGGCTGAGCAGGGGGTGGTGATGAGGATTCTTGCACCTGGGAGGCTTATAGTTGAGCTGATCTGTATACTGCTGGACATGCAGAAAACATAACATTAAAGGGAAAAAAAGAGTGTGATAGAGAGAGAGAGAGAGATATAGACAGTGAAAGGACTCATAAGTGTTAAACAGCAAATCATTTCATTTCAAGGAGACAAAAATTAGAGCATGAACATGTTTATTCAGAAATGATAAAATGTCAGTAACTAAATATAGCTGGTAAATTAATAATGCAAGGATTACATCCTGTCAAGTACTGGTTGAGGTTCTTATCTGTTTTCATTTCAGAATTATTTTTCTTTCTGCACTTGCTTTAACATGGCTGAATATATTAATTTCTGTAATGAAATGCCATACACTTTCTACAATTAAATAGTGTAACAGTAAATATTGGCAAGTACTGGGTCATGGTCAGGTCTATTTTCACATCAGAATTATTCATCTATGTAATGCTCCATTTCCTTTCACATAACTGATTCAGTATAATAAAATCCCATAAATTTAACTGAATACATTTAATGACTATGGCTGATAAGTATGACAGCCTGATAGGTTGAAATCTGTGGTTACATAATCTTTCAGTTTCATTTTATTTTTGTTTAATATGCTTATCGCTTATTTTCTTGCTGATATAAAATCATACTTATGTGATCATGAGACCAATCTCTCCACCCTCCTCTGGTACGCCTGCTGGTTATACTCTACCTCTTCTGCAGCTGTGGAAATACGAAAACATAAGAGAAAAAAGGAAAGGGTTACTGAACTTAAATGTGTGTGCTGTGTTCTTTAAGGGACTACAATATTTAATATTCAGGTTCCCCATATATCTTTGACTATGCAAACACCTCACTCTTCAGCCTGCACTTTATCATGAACTCCATAATTTTGTTATTTGGAAATGTAGCATATGAAAGAGCAATTGTGTAGTTGTTGCTGTAGTTGGCATAATGGCTAAGGTGTTTACCTCACAGAGACAAGGTACAGGGTTTTATCCACACCTTTGGAAACATGGATAGACTTAAAAAGCCCCATGGCGTCATTAACCTTGTAATCACCTATCACCTAAACAGCTTTCAAGTGTCCAGTCTAAGCTGGAAGGAATTATTGCCATTAATGTTCACCTTTTAATATGTGTATTTTTTGCTCTGGTAATGTAGAGGAATAAAGCTAATTACAACCTAGTCGACCCAAACTGTGATTACTAGCTTGGTTGACTGATGGAGCAGCAGGGAGGGATGGACATTTCCCTCTTGGGTGGGCATTGATAGTTTTATATTAGCAAATAACTCTCAAGTTTTAATTCCTTAAACTACTGCAAACCCACTGTAGAACATGCACTAAAAGTGAATTCAGTGATTTTAATAGTAGCTAACATAATCTACTAACCATTTAGGAAAAAGTAAAGCTGGTAACCAAATATTACCATGCATTTATTTTCAGCTCTTCCGTTATGTGAAAAAAATGTGTTTTTTAAGGACAGCTGGAGATCCACCAGCAATGTTTGACATATTGAACTGGTAAGTACCCACTGATGAAATTGTCACAAAGTATTTTCATGTTGTAAAATATGACTCATGTTCTTTCAGGTCAGCACATCCTTATCAATACAGTTTAATTGGATGGAATAAAGGCAATAAACAGGTCAGTACATAACAGGAATTATAATGTGAACAGACACTGTAAAATCTGAAATGACAGCTCTGCTTTTTATTTATTATGTAGTAACAGTATTAACAATTTTTCAGAGTAGTTTATTGGGCCAGGTTATGAAGTGGCCAATGTAGAATGTGTGTCTTACCACTATGGACATA
The DNA here is from genome assembly GCF_019279795.1 of Protopterus annectens. Classification (NCBI taxonomy): domain Eukaryota; kingdom Metazoa; phylum Chordata; order Ceratodontiformes; family Protopteridae; genus Protopterus; species Protopterus annectens. Next base: position 848,041,236 of record NC_056734.1, read on the forward strand.
TGGTGATTGAATTTGAAATTAGAGGGTTATTATGTATAACATAATTAGCACGGCTACTTTTTTTGGCAAAGGAGCCAATGAGGCATTTTCTTGCATTAAGTTTCAGTCTGTGAGTTTGGCACAAATCATTTGTCTGTGTCAGGCCTTTCTGCAATATGTTAACATCAATGGGGGACGCTATATGCTTGTGCCAAGTTGACAGTCCTCTGCAAACTTGATAAGCCATAGGCCATCCACCTTCAGATTGCAAACAGTACAAGGCCCAGCACAGAGCCTTGTGGTACTCCAATGGTAACTGGTCTACTGGTGGAGGTGGACTTCCCAACATTTGACGGTGTGCATTCTGTCGGTGAGCCAGTTGGCTAGCCATCTAGTAATGTATGGGTTAAGCATCAGATATGATAGTTACTCTGTGATACCTGAATGGGGGATTGTATCAAAGGGCTTGGCTAAATCAAGATAGGTGGTATGTCCTGTTTTCCCTCATCCAGGGCTTTGGGAACATTATCAAAGATGTATACTAGGTTTAATAAGCAAGATCTACCCTTGACAAAACTAATATGGGTTGGGTCAAGAGTGTTGATGGTCACCAATAGCCCTGTGGATAAGGTCCATGATGAATCTTACCATAGCCTTGCAAATAAGGCTGGTTAGGTTTATGGGTCAATAGTTCCCAGGGTCAGTTGATGGATCTAAAAGTATGTTCAACTGTGAAGATAGCTCTAGTTCTGCATGTTGCCAGACTGACATGCATTGCATATCACACAACATATGATATTAATTTACGTAGTGTAGCTGATATATTTGTGAAAAACCAATGGCGACACCAGGGTTGCAGTGTATGGGGGGAGGCAACACATGGATTCATTGTAAATCTGTGACATATTGTAGTTTCATGGCATAAACAGTAAAATGGAGAGTAAACAGCACTAATACATGTTTAATACATGTTAAATTTGATTTTGCATAGCAAAGTGGCAAGCAGCGAATTTGCACAATGCTTGGCAAAGTGTTTGCGCATGCAAGATACACATTTCCATTATTTTCCCTGTTTGAGCATAATTAAGCAGTGCACAAATGCAAGCTACATTGCTAAAAATCTGACAGTTAGTATTGAGTGTATGAAACACACCTGCTGCTTAGCTGACTCTGTGGCAGAAGGTGGAAATGCATTGATACATTTCTTTTTTTATCCCAGATGACACTGGATTTGAATGCAAGTCTATTTAATTATTTTACATAAACAGTGATAATGCAATGACAACAGTTCTCTATAGTACATGCCTTGCTATGTGTTGGCATAGTGCAGCAGGTTTAAGCAGCATTGTGCAGAGGAAGCTGCAGCATTATAGGGCTGCTCACCATCACTTGTCATTGGTACATAATGTTAAACATAGAGGCCAAATGAAGGGATCATTTGTTTTTCTGTTACTTATGTGTGTTGTGTGTGATTCTACTTTTTGTCCATATTATAGGTGTTAAAATGGGGTAGCTAGAAAGTGATGAAATGGGGAGCAAGCGGGGGGAGAACAAAGGGAAATCAATGCAGGAATGTGCAGGAAGGAAGCAAGAAAGAACCATTTCTTCAACAGTAAAAACTGATAATATATTTAGAAAATTAGCTGAATTTGGAATGTGACCTCGAGAGAGAGGGGTGATAACAACGTTATCATGTTGTATAGCCAATTGGACCACATCAAGTGTGTCAAGAAAACGCATATACAAAATGAAGAGCTATGTATGGGATGATAGATTTTTTTTTTTTTTTTTTGTGGGACAGGTTCCCAATTTTTTTTTAAATTCAATAAGAGAGGAATGCTGGTTAAGGGATGGAGGCATGTCTGTATCAGGTAAGTTGGGTGGGTGAGGAAGCAAATGCAAACAAACAAGAGAAAAGACAGGGATGGGGAGGGACATGAAAGATTGGGGGAACACCATGATTGGGGTGAGGGAGGGGACAACCCAGCCTCATGCCTGTCAAACTTGGAGACAGTGAGAATTGAGTCCTCACCCATAAGGCTATCATAGGCTTATAGGATCATAGGATGTTACTAGGCTAATGGCCCGGGGGCCCTTACAAAACTAGCCAAGAGTTTATCCCCAAAAAAGAAACCTCAATCAGCTCCTGTCACCCCTGTCAATGAGGGACACAGGTGGAAGCCCTGAGACAAATTTGTGGCTTCCTATCCACTCATCAAGGTTGCACTTGAAACGGGTCAGCAATGTATTTGTTTGACATGTATGAATTTGACATGTATGAAGAGTCTATTCCAGAGATGGGGAAGCCTCTGGGAGACAAACCTGTGTATCCAGCAGGTTTTGTTAATGTTGCATATTAGATTTAGGCCTTTCAATCAGGTAATGCTCAAGGAGTTAGACTTAAACATATGGAGCATCTCTAGTATGGCAGGGTCCAAGATTGCCTTTTAGGTGAGACACAGACATCTCTGAGCAATCTGTATGATACCGAGTGGAGTGATAGTGACTTGAGCCTGTCCTCGTAGGACAGGTGTTGGAGGCCATGCATTCTCTTTGTGAGGTATTTTTGTGGCCTTTCCAGTTGGTGCAGGTATTTGAAGAGGTACATACCAAACGGGGTGCTGTGCTCAATTATTAGACTAATGAGGAAGGAGTACAGAGATGTAATAACCATTTTTTTTCTGGATGCGATTACTTTACTTATGAGATGAACCAAGTAAAAGGCTTTTCTGACCACTACCACTACATGATGGTCAAATGTGAGATTGTTGTCAACCTGTATACCCAGGTCTCTCACCACAGGTTGTGTGCTTAGAGGGTAGCCATTGCTGTGGTAATCAGTAGGGCCATGTTTTTGCTGAATTATATGATAATACATTTTGTTGCATTTAACTTAAGGCCATGACTTTGGCACCAGTCATTTGATACTGTGAAACCCTCTTGTAGTATGTTAACATCATTTGGGTAGTCAAAGGCAACACCCAACGTATAGTCGTCTGCAAACTTGGGTCAGCCACAGACCATTTGTCTTTCCCTAGACTTCTGAGAAGTGGATGCCAAACAGTAGGGGTCCTGGGACAGATGCCTGGGGAACACCACTAGTGACAGGTTTGCTGTTGGAGGTGGAGGCACCTACAGTATTTTGACCTTGTGGGTCCTACCTGTGAGCCAGTTGGCCAACAACCTGATGAAATATAGATTTACACCAAGGTGTGTTAGCTTTCCAATGATGCTCAAGTAGGAGATTGTGTCAATGGCTTTGGCCAATTAAAGGTAAGCTATATGTACGGACTTTCCCTCATCCAGGGCCTTGGTGACAGTCTCAAAAAGACAACCAGGTTCAACAGGCAAGATCTGCCCTTGATGAATCTGAACTGTATGGGGTCAAGTGCTTGGAGATTGCCTAGGGTCAGTAAAGGGGATGACAATGGCAGTTCTCCACTCTGCTGGAATGAAGTCTTTATTTAGGCTATGGCTGAATAAGGTGCTTAATGGTGAGGTTAATTCTTGCTGGAAATGGTGCAGAATACAGCCTGGGATATTATGAGTTCCCATGGAAGCTGTGTTCTTTGCCTTGGATACGGCCTTTAACACTTGATCTATGGAGATGTGAGATGTGGGACAAGTATAGGAGATGCTGAATTGGCCTTTGGGGGGACAGGGGAGTGAATTTTGCACTGAGTGTATCTGCTACCAGGTTGTCTAAATCAACAGGATCAGTGTAAGTGGTACCATTAAAAACTAATTCAGAACAAACCTGGGCTTTGCCATGGAGGTTCCTGATGTAACTGAAGAAGACTTTGTGGTTACTCTTTGTTTCGAAGGCTAGTTTTGATTCATAAATGGCTTTTGAAGTTTTCACTAGTGATCTAATTTGCTTGTTGAGGCTAAGGAGGGAGTTTTTCCAATTGGGAATTTTTGCCTTTTTACCCTTGGACAATAGTTTCTTCCTTTTGTTGTAAAGCTTGTTGATAGAGGATGTCCACCAGAGAGGTTTGTGTTTCCTTGAGGAGCAGGTTTTAGTTATGTTGGGTATGGCTGAGTCCATGCAGATGTACAGGTGCTTGTACACTGCATTGGCATACTGTTTAGCATAGTTATCTGGGCGGTATTGTGAAGCTACTGGTACCCTCCCTTAGAAGGTTGTAGTCACCTTTTTGAGATGTTTTTTAGCCTGTTTATGGCTGGGGGCAGTTGGCCAGGACAGAAACTTCAAATGAGAGAGACCAATGGTCTGATCTCACCAGGGAAAAAACTTACTATGGGGGGGTGCAGTAGTTGCCCATGCCAGTGAAAACCAAGTCTAGAATGTTATCACCCCTTGTGGGGGATGAGACGAGCTGGTCTAGTGCATTAGAATTGATGAAGTCAAGGAATCGTTGGGTGAGTGCGTTAGAGCAGGAAAAATTCACCCCTTCTATGGTGGAGTAGTTGAAGTCACCAAGGAACAGGGTGCTAGAGGGTACCTTAATGGAGTCAAGTATGGCAGGTAGGAGCAGTAGGTGTCCTGTTTCTAGGAGGGGGATCCATAGCTGGCTATAACTTGGATGGGTGTCTTGCTAATTGTCAGTTGCACCTGGAGTAATTCTAGTGCATCATGCTGCCAAACCAGTCTAGAGGTGTGTGTGCCTTTAATGAAAATATAGACTTAACCACCCTTAGTCTTCCCAACTTCATTTGGGGGTCATAATATGTGGAATGAGGTATAGCCTGGTAAAGCAGGGGTGCTCTCCACAGCCTTGAACCTAGTTTTCATGACTGCACAGATGTCAACATCTTCCAGTGCAAGGAGAGCCTCCAGTGGGTGCATTTTCAGGTTAAGGTTCTTAGCGTTAAGCAGCATGACCTTCAATTTGCTTTTTGACAGATCTTTTATGTTGGAAGATTTGTCTTTAGGTCATTGCCTAAAAAAGTCACAGTGGAGGAGGCAAGAGCCTTGGCCAGAATCTGGATTCCCAGGGGTGACAAGTGGAGGCCATCTCATCACTGTTTCCTTACTCTGCTGGTGACTGCAGTGCTTGATGTCTTCTCTTCTTACAGACCATTAGGGAGGGCAGCTTCTCCATCCAGCGTAAGTGTACAACAATGGTGCAGTGCACTACTCTACACACCAAGCCTGGTTTCTCCTGGTGGACAAAATCCAATCCCCACTTCCGCTACTGCTCCTAGAGGGTACCAGTGCACCAGCTGCTGGGACAGTACTACCTGAGGGTGCAGGTAATGCAGGGGCAGCAGAGGCAGTGCTGCCAAGTTGGGTCCCAGTCAATCTGGGCATCAGTACTGAAGTTGGTGGAGCGGGGGCTGGCTGATCCACTGGAGCTGGCCTACCTCGCTCTGCTGTGGAGCATTTAGTGAGGTGATGCAGATGGATGACATGGAGACATTTTGATGACACATAATAGAAAATAAAAAAGAGAGATAAAGGTTAAGGTGAGAGAAAAAAAAGAGATAAAATTAGTACCATCATATGTGATATACAATGCATTGACACAATTATATGACTCCAAAATACACTTGAAAAGGCTGCCAAGGAGATGATGTACCAGAAAATTGAGCACTTATGTTGTATTTTATTACAATGTAGAACTTCATCAGAAAGTAATTAAAAGTAAAATGCTGTAATTTAAAGGCTCTGCCATAAGTCATGTGTTAGTACTACCAGATCAGGACTTAGTATGCAAATGCAGCATTTAGTTCTTAAAGATGTATGATAATAATACTGAACAAGTGTTAAAATGTGTGAAATTATAGTCTAAAACAAAAATCAATAAAAATAATTAAACTTTAATACAGTAGATAAACAACAGTTCAGAAAAACTTACAGGTTATAAAATATTAATATAATTCTAACCTTTGTGTCAAAAGGAAACATTTTAAATAAATGTGCTCATTATGTCCTGGTGCTTTATCAGCAGTGAGCCTAATCTGCCACTCAGTCTCTCTACTTTTGAGCAAGACATTCCCTGGGATTCAGCTAGGGCTGCCACCTTTCATCGTGGCAAAAACAGGAATAAAGCCACACTCCTCTCATCACAAGTAACCCCGCCCATCCCACCCCTACCCCCCCTATTCTGCCCATTTTGTGACATCGTGATGACATCATCTGATGGGGAACACCCTCTTTTTCCATTCCTGCTGCCTGCTTTCGGCTGATTTACTATGCTTTTCTGCAAAAAAGCATAGTAAATCAGCTGATTTACAAACATTGATAGTCTGTTTCCGTTTTGAAACAGAATACCGGAGTTTGTACACTGTTTTCCAGACTACTGGAAAATCAGTTTGATTTCTGGATAGTCCAGAAAAAAAATGAAGGGGTGGCAACCCTAGATTCAGCAAGCTCTGCACCACATGCAGGAATAGTGCAAGAACTGCTGGAGGCAATATGGCCACCAATAGATCCAGGAGCAAGCTCCCGGCATGTGCATGAGCGCTCCGCAACTATTCCTGCACAGACACAGCTCCTGTATGCTAATTACCCCATTTGTGGGTGAAAAACATGCAAATGAGGTGAATTAGCAATCCAGGAAGCAGGCAGCCATCTGTGCAGGAGTAGTGTAACCTGCAAAATGGTATTCCACTAGTAACAGTACATTTCTGCACATTACAAAAGGGAGCCATGACAGCTCCAAATAAAGGGTGTATATAATATGGAAGGCATGCCAATGGCCAAATATATAGCCATTGGCATGGAAAATAGCTCCAAGATAACAAAAAAAAAACTTTTTTTGGCCGATTTCTGCCGTTTAAGCATAGGGCAGCAGTGTGCAAATGGCATCGGCCCAAAAATAAAAATAAAACCTTGAAAAAAGATTTTTAGGCAAAATCACAATTTTGCCATTATAGTCAATGGCAGGCAGAAGACAACAAGGCCACTAAATAGTGGTTGCTAAGGGGGAAGGCTCAGTGTTAGACTTGTAACTAGGCATTAGTAGTCCGTTCTATGGAAATGAGGGGATTGATCCTGAATCACAGATTTCCCCTCATTACTAGCCAGCACCCAACCGTGTAGGTGCAGGAAAACCATGATGCAAGCCTAAGAGTTAGCTGACATCATAGAGGGTGTGTCAGATATACTGTAAGCATATTGGAGCTCCGTGGCTCAGGTTTGCCCTTAGCTTAGCAGAGCTAAGGAAGGAGGTGTGTCTGAAACTGCCTAACAGTGTTTACATTGCCTAAATGGGTGTGCGCATCACACAACAGGTTTTAAACAAACAAACAAAAAAATTAAACCAGAAAATAGTAGCTGCATTCACATCTGAGCACTAGGTTTACACGGCACTTCTCTGGGCTTAAACAGGAAGGCAATGGGAAGGGAAAACACCAGTAGGAAGGTATTCAAGGAGAACTAGCATAGCTGGCAGATGAAATGTATCAGAATCAGCCAATTACACAGGCAGCAGCCCAGCATACTACTATAAACTATGCAAACACCTTTCCCTCTGTTTTTTTCCACAAACTCTACACCACCGGTGCACACAAATGGGGAAATTTTACCTAACAAAAGCAACAAAATGATAGGGGATGCATTCTCTCTCATAAATCAACATGTGGAAGAGGCTGTGAGTGGTGAGGATGACAATGCTGATTACCAACCCACAGTGAGGAGAAGGAGAAGAGTGTACAGACCCAGGGTAACCTACCAGGGGCTACATGAGGTGGAGGTATTGGAGTGCTATAGGGTGGACAGGGACCTCCTACAGCAAATTGTTGAGCTGTGCCGGCCACGCCTCACACACAGAACCAACAGAAGGGAACCCATTCCAGTGGATACCAAGGTATGTGTAGGCTTAATAATACTAGCCACAGGTACCTTCCAAAGGCCAATGGGGATATCATGCGGATCTCGCAGACATCAATATCCAGGGTACTCCAACAGATCCTGGATGCCATGTCAGCACATGCTGGTGAGCACATATATTTCCTCAACACCATTGAGGCGTTGAACAGCAATATGCATATCTTCCACCAAATAGCAGAATACCCTGAGGTAGTAAGTGCTATACACTGCACTCACATGCACATCAAAGCACCACCCAGTGAGTGGGGTAGAGTCTACATAAACCGCAAGGGCTTCCCCTCCATCAACTGCCAGGTCATGTGTGATGCCTAGGGCATTATAATGAATGTGTGTGCTGGCGACTCTGGAAGCTATCACAACTCCCACATCTGGCATATGACACAGCTGTACCAGAGATTTGCCAATGGGGATATCTCATATGGCCACCTAGTGGGGGATGCTGGTTACACACTGGAGCCATGGCTGATGACACCCATCAGAAATGCACACACACCCGAAGAAGAACTCCATAATGAGGCACATGCACAGACCAGAATCATAATAGAGCATGTGTTTGGGATGCTCAAGTCCCGGTTCCGGTGTCTGGACATATCTGGTGTAGCCTTGCAGTACTCACCAGCTACATGTACCCAGATTGTCATTGTATGTGCCATGCTACACAATATGATCCTGTGGAAACAGCTGCAGCAGGAATAGCATGGGACAGGGCCATACAACCCCCCACCATTGCCAAAGCCAGCACAGGCACAGAGGGACTTAGAGGAGGAACAACATGAGCTTGCCCCTGTAGGCAGAAGGAGACATGCCCAGTATGCCCAGGCCTTGGCAAACAAGCAATGCATAGCACATACACTGGCATGGTAGGAACCCAGGGGATGACACCTCTCTCTGAATCACACATACGGTAAAAGGGATGCCAAACATGACACTACCCATGCTCAACCATGTACAGGGAGTATACTATGTGTATCTGACATAGTCAGCCCTCCAGCACCATCCTCAATAATGGCACAGCCACAAGGTAAGTCACTTTCACTACCAATTGCTGAATGTAGTAGTAAGTTCTGCTACCTGTATCTATGGTATGGATGTGAGCATATAAGGGAATTGGGTGGCTGAATGGGATGGCAGCAGATATTAGACACCTATATTGGCAGCATGAAATCCTTAACAGATACTGTTGTCAACACAGTAGGCAGTACTAGGCAAGGAGACAAAACCCACTGCAGGACATGTGGTGGGCCAAATGTGTGTCCAAAGGATACACACATTCATGTCAGTGAGGCTCACATACCCACCAACAGTCTCAGCCAGCAGAACAGGTGTAGAAAAATACAAGGAAAGGCTGTGCTAAGGCCACTGATTGATGGCTATGGAGAACAGCCCCCCCTCCAGACCTACACAGACAGACTACAACAGGTCAGGCAGTGGGAGGTTAGTTCTGAAGGGTAAGAAGTCTGAAACTGAAATGTAGGTCAATAAAACCTAAGAACTATAGTACACTGATATGCCTCTAGTCTGCATGATAGGTCAGAATACAGAATGAAATGGAAGCCAAAAGAGTACCTGAAAAACCAGTACAGTCATAGCAAATGTTTACAGTTTTCAGGTGTGCCTCCCCCACAATCCTATGTAGAAATGTAGTAACATGTACATGTGGGTATAATAACAGTGGAGCACAGATTACCTGAGCTGGCCAAAGTAGCAGAATACATTGTTGCACGTGTACAATATGCAGAGCTCTGTGTGTTAGGTTGTTGTGTGTTGTATATTGTGTGAAAGTGGTCAGAATGTACGCATGGAGGGTTGAGTTATGGTGGACAATGGCCAGTACTGTTGATAACAGGGCCAAGTTCTCACAACTGCAGTGCCAAACAAAATGCATCCCAGCAAGACATAATCCAGCAGTAATCCATACTAATTGTTCAGATGTAATATCTGTCACCATCTGAAAGATGGACATAGCATGAACGTGGGCCCAGACATACCAACAGTACACAGGTGGAAGTACCCTAGACAGAGAGTGTATAAAATGTTACTGTCAAATGGACACACCTTTGGAATTGTACAGACAGGTTAGCAGCACATTAGTTGACTGTGTAGTATGGAATACTGATGTAGTCTGGCCAAACACTGGCAGACCACAAAATGCATGGGTATGAAGTACTGAGAAAATGCTGATGTCCCTGCACAAGCCAGCATAAGTGAAATGCTCCACTTACATCTGTGAGTCAGTGCAAGTAGCTTCCATAGCACACATGCACTCAGCTCACCCCACCATCAGCCACAAGTATGTCACAGGCATATCCCTGCTGTTGGGAATGAGTACAATATGACCCCCACCTCTGTATGGGACTAGCCACAGAATGCAGCATGCTGAAGGGGTGTCCCATGCAGGTGTGTCCGTATCTGTAAGCAGAACCCCACCAGCATCCACATCAATGGATCAATATGGACAGAAACTATTGACATTAACACCTTGCACACCTACCCTGTCACCCCAGGAGAATACAGTGGCTTGCAGTCTGGGACTTTAGGAGTGACACAATGCACTGGCTTGCTACAGATGGCCTGCATTGCTACCAAATGCCCTACAGTCCTCTGTCAAAGGCCTGTGTCTCACCCATACTACCAATGTATGTTGTCTCATGGACTCCCAAATAACAAAATAACACAGTCCACAGAACACAAATGCAAGGCCATGTCGACAAATCCCAGTAGCATGTCCACCATGTCCTACTGCATGAACTGTGGACCAACCCCTAAATACTGCTGGGATGAAGTGATAACTATAGGGATACTTATCAGATATCATTTGCATAATGTTCGGAATAGAATATAATAACAGAGTGGGGGGCTGAAGCATGGATGCCATGGAGTGTGTGAAGTATGAAACTCAGATGTGTGCACATACTATCCATGCCTGCAAACACAGGAATGGGTGGCTACAAACCTGCTCATAAACCACAATGTGAAGGGGTAATGACCAGAAATTTGAGCCCTGCCTCTGGGTAACCTGTGTGAATCTGTACAGCTGTGAGGTATGGCCACAGCAGGATATGGCCATTCTGTCACATCGATAGATGTACAAGCATGAAATTTTCAGCCACCACAGTACCAAGGTGCTGAACCATTTACACAGAACCATCAGCAAGTGTCTGCAGCTCCCGCTCCAGAATGGCATGATTGTGCAAGAATATGTAGGCTGCAGACCACAATACTGGACACAGCTTCATTCATCTTGTATTCCCCAGGAAATTACTGCAAGCAAATATGTGCACCTGTCAGTGGATGATGACATAAAACATCACAGTGTAAAACAGTACATATGTCTGAATATCTCTGCTAATACCAAAACCATGTAGCAGAGTAACATAGAAACAGTTACCGTATCCCACTATCCTTTGCCCATTGTGACCCCATATTGTCAACCAATCTACAGATATCCTGCAGCAACAGGTTGCTAGCTGTAGGTGTAGAACACAAATGCCTGCACTGGAGTACAACCTACCTGGAATGGATTCACACATTCAATACAGAAGGTCATACCGGGCATGCTCCCACACTTAGAGAAATGAAGCCCATGTCTGACAACAAAATACTGAAAGGTCATACTGGGCATGCTCCCACACTTAAGAAATGAAGCCCATGTCTGGCAACAACAGTGGACTATACATATGTCAGTTGCAGATGTCTGTGCACACACTCCACATTGCACACAAGTTATGCTTTGCACAAACATCAAATAGGAATAGAAACATATATCCAAGGACAGCACACTATAATAGGCTAAACATACACATACATAGATGTGTGGAAGAGAGTGACAGACAGTGACAAAGAGCTTCCCATCATGAGTCCTGTCCCACCCAGCACACATCCAATTATCCAATACCACATGATGTGCAATTGTCTATCACTGTAGACATTTGCTTCTGGTAGCCCTCAGCACTATAGTGTCTGTGGTGCTTGTGATAACTGTGTAACATGACTGTACAAGTCATTATTAATCTAGCAGTTGTATACATGGTCCTGTCAAATGTAAACCTGTGTGTGACTGTGTGTTGTGTGTGTGGTTCCAGATGAATGGTTTATGGTCCATTCACACACACTGCACTCCTCATTACCCTACTTTGGCAAGCCTGCTGATGTCATTCACCTTGAAATACACCTTTGGAGAAAAGATAGCCCTATGAGCTCCGTGGCATGTGCTATAACTGCATAATGCTATAGAGTGCTGTACTAGTTAGATAGTAGTTTTAATCACAAACATGGCAACTGTGAGACTCTGTGTGTGTGTGAAGGGATCAATGCTTTTGAGGCCAGTTACAGTCACTACACTTTTCATTGCCCTACTGTGGCAAGCCTGCTGATGTCATTCACCTTGAAATATACCTCTGGGGAAGGACTAGCCATATAAGATCTGTGGCGTGTGCTATAACTACGTAATGCATAGTCAACTACTACACACCTGTGAAGCAATGAACCTGTGCATGACAGTACTGGCAGATCTGTGTCTGTGTGTGTGTAGAGATTAATGATTTGGAAGCCATTCACACTCACTACACCTCCCATTGCCCTACTGTAGCATGCCTTCTGATGTCAGTCACCTTGACATACCCTTTGCCCATATATCAGCCTGATAAACTCTGTGGTGCATGTGATACCTGCGTAATACTGTAGTGTAGCAAACTAGTTAATTAGGAACTCTAATCCTGACCCTACCAACTATGATAATGTGTGTGAGTCCCTGACATAGTGTGGTTGCGTCTTCCTTGACACCTGCTTTTGTGGACAGACATATGTACTATACTTACCTTCTCTCTCCTTTATCATTTTTGCTGATGTCACTCACCTTCAAAGGTACCTTTGGACAGCTCTCCAGTATGTAAGCTCTGTGGCGCATGCAATAACTGCATAAAAATGTAATAACAATACATAGTCAGTCAGGGGTTGGAAACCCCGTACTTGTGTGTGACACAAACATGCTTAGCTCTTACTCTCATACCCCCTTCCTTCCTGCATGTCTCTCTCATTCTCTCTCTCTGGTGGATGTGGAAAAGTACACCTACTTTGCTTAGGCAGCAGCTTGTGTTTTGTAAGTGATGCTCATGATCATCTGATGGCCTGTGCATGAACTGCAGTCCCCCACTTGCTGATTGCATGTGGAACAGCTGTGGTATCATTCCCATAGCCAATTGCATGGAAACACACTCCTATAACAAGGAACATCATGTGGGTGTTGGCCCTTTTCATTCACTGTGAGCAGGACTTCATGTTGGTGCTTGGCAAACAGCATCACAGAGGGTAGTGGGATATACCTCTTACAACATACACTGTGGAGACAGGCCAACAAACAGGAGGGGGATGTTCCAGACATGAGGGCAGAATGTAAGTCTTGCTCTTCTACATTTGAAGTAATGTTGGTTTAACAGGGTTTGTGTGGATATGGTTGGTCTACATGATTTAATATCTGTCATGACAGTGTTATGTGGTTGAGGAAACTCTCACTTGTAGGGCTATCTGCAGTCTTGCCAGTGTTTGGAGTCTTACATGTGTTGTGTTACTCACACATGTCCTATCTTTAGAAATGCAGTAGCATACTCTGATGATTGCAGTCAGTACATGGTGACAGCCATGTGAGTTACTGACTTCATATCCCTCAGAAGACATATGTCACAACAAACCCTCTTACACCAGTAAATGTATGAGTTTATCACAGCAACATGTCAATATTGACCCTGTGTTTGTGCCTCTTTTCCTTGGCCTGTGCACAGACTATGGTAGATGTCATTGTTCTTTGTCCTGTTCTACCTGATATTGCATGCTGCTTCAGTGTATGGTACCCTATTGGCGTACATGTTTGTAGGGTCAGACCTACACATGTCCCATACCAACCACAGTCAGGCATCAGAATACACTGTGTATTGGCCCAGTATATGTAGGGTTAGTGTATGAGTGGCACATATGATGATGGTGTTGATCACACAGTCCATATACTGTAATATTAAGCACGCTTACCATATGTGACTGTGGCTGTGTTCAGATTGGTTGTGGGTCTGTGCTTTCACAGGTGTCTGTTACTTTGTGCTGTTACATGCCTGTAGAGCCTGCTATATTTGCAGGTACATGTGTATTCCCCCATAAGAAATGTAGGCTAGTGTTGTGGCCGTCTGCCTGTAGTTTGCACAGTGCTTTGTGACATGCCTAGCAGGTCAGTGTACTTACCCAGCGTGATGTTATGTCCAGATATTTGTCAGATGTACCGCTGCCGGGCCACCATAACTGTTGTGTATTTCTGACAAAGCAGTGGGATGCTGTACAGATGTATGTCACTAACTAGTGGATAGTATGTGGGCTTGTGACCTCTGCTCCTCTGGTTATTATGTGTCAGGAAAGGCAAGGTGTGTGAATGCATAAACTGTGTGAGCTTATCTATTTCAGTATTTTTGTGATATCCCCATTGACAAGGCTGTAAACATCCACTTTGTCAGGATTGGTCCACATGTCTTGCACTAAGGGGTTCTGTGTATACCTCTGGACTGACCAGAGTGTGTCAAACTATCAACATTTATTGGTCATATCTCTGCTGCATTCCACAGGATTATTATTGTGATTTCTGTGGTGATGATCTTATGATGTCTGTCAGTAACTGATGGTGTACATGTCAATATCACATGTGACTTCCCACACAACATTTCTGTTGACAACCCCTGTTACAGTAGCAACAGTCTACATTCATACCTGCAATACTTACATGACATCTCCTTGCACTAAGAGTTTGTGACTATTGGTGCTGAGGTGTGACTACACTACCTGTTATGGGTATATGTTCTACACACACACACATATATATATATAATATATATATATATATATATATATATATATATATATATATATATATATATGTATATATATATATATATATATATATATATATATATATATATATAATATATATATATATGGATCAACTTCAGTTTACCGAAATGCCACAACGCCAAAACACAAATCACCGACACCAAAAGACCGACAACAAAAAATACTGACAACGCAAAACACCGAACACCATTACACTGACACACTACACGTAAACAACACAGTACACTACATGACATATCCACTAGCCCTAACCCAAACCCTAACCCTAAGGTCCGACACTACCGCACACTTACCCTACCTGCACCCTAACTCACTTACCCACCCCTAACCCTAAGGTCCGACACTACCGCACACTTACCCTACCTGCACCCTAACCCTAACTCACTTAACCCACCCCAAACCCCAAGGTCCGACACTACCGCACACTTACCCTACCTGCACCCTAACCCTAACTCACTTAACCCACCCTAAAACATAAACCCGTCACTAACACACACTTACATTACCCAAACCCTAACTCCGACACTACCGCACACTCACCTTTCACACACCTTAACCCTACATCCCTCACTATTGCACACTTACCTGTCCGCTCCCTAATCCTAAATCCCTCACTATCGCATACTTACCAAGTCGCTTACACATTCCCCTTGTCGGTCTTCCAGCTGTCGGGATTTCAGCATGTCGGTCAACTGCGTTGTCGGTCCTTTCGCGTTCCTCTTCCACGTGTCGGCGAATCGGCATTTCGGTAAACTGAAGGTGATCCATACATATATATATATATATATATATATATATATGATATATATATATATATATATATATATATATATATATATATATATATATACACAGATAGATCTATATATGACCAGATATATAATGCAATATACAGATGTATATATATAAATATATATATA
>NC_056734.1:848061817-848090469 GCF_019279795.1 Protopterus annectens
CTTTTACCAGGAGTCCTGCCATGAACTTAGACTCCTGGATGCCCCAGCGCTGTGCTTGGAAGCATGATCCTTCCCCAACACCAGCCATTGTACCCACAGGAGGAAGCTGCGATGAGTTATGGGATGCATTCCCGCCTATGGGGTTTAAATAGGGCCGATTTCCTGTACTTTGCCATGACTGGACGGTTTTGAAAATCTAAGGTTGGCATTGCTTAAAGTGGCATACCAATGGGCAAATCTATTTAGCTGGGCTATGCATTGCTTACACCTGGTAAGCAGAAGTGTGCAGTGCTTAGCACTGCTTATTTTTAAATTTGCATTGATTTATCATTCATTACATGTTATATATTTGTTTAGTATCCCTGATTCATGTGTATGTACACTGTATCTGGTAGTTTGTTTATTGGGGGATTTCACCACTTTATTACAATGACACTTCACATCTGTACTTAATGCATTACTCCAGTTCACAAATATATGCTATTTAGTAGGTTATACAACAAACAAATTGTTTATAAATTCCTTTCACATGTAAATTGTGATTTTGCTATAGTGAGGATCTGTTTGGGTATACCTCAGTTTTACATATAGCTGTGACGGCCTAATGATTAACTGCTGTGACTATAGTGTACAGGGTACTGGGTTCAAGACCTGCAAGGGCTGTTTATTTTGTTGCTGGGCAGAACAAGGGCTGTTGGATACAGAGTAATTGATGCACTTTTAAGAAGTTGTAAGTGGGTTTGCACGGGTTTGCACGATGGTAAGCAATGCTAACTTCCGGTTAAATATCCTTACACTCAGTTAGCCTCTAAATTGCTTAACCTGTGTAGATGTTGCTTACTCCCACACAAACAGGATTAAACCCACTTATTTTTATTTAAAAGTGCTTACTCCCACTTACCCCCGCACTAATTTAGAAAGAAAAGAACCATTGGTCTTGGGAAAGTGGTAGATTTGGAAACTTTATACATTCTGTACACTATTTGCTGTATGGCATTGATTTATCATTCATTACACATTATAACTTTGTTTAGTATCCATGATTCATGTGTACATATACTGTATGGGTTACTTTTGTTTATCTGTGGATTTTTCCACATTATTACAAGGACACCTCACATCTGCACTTAATGCAGTACTCCAGTTCACAAATATATGTTATTTAGTAGGTTATACAGCAAAAAAAAAAATCATGAATTGCTTCTACATGGAAAATGGAATTTACTACAGTGAGGATCGAACTGGGAATGACTGCTCGCAAAGCAAACGCTCTAATCACTATACTCTTGCAGGACTGCTTCTACTGAATTTATCTTGCTATTTACCTTCTTGTGCCATTTAAGCTAGAGTATGCGTAGCTAAGCAATAGGCGAACCCGCCCAGCTACAGTTAAATTTAATCGGTTTGATAAAAAAATATTTCTAGTGTTATTTTCTCTAAGAAGGGACAGGTTTCACTTATTGCTGTGGATTTCTGCATGCATCTGCACATTTGACAGAAATCCTAGTGTGTTTGTTGTGATTGTTGTCATAGCTCTCTACCAATCAGGGACAGATCTCAACAGAATCAGAGAAACTCCAGAATAAATCGGGAAAGATCAGGGACACTTTTCAAATATTAGTTCTATTAACTTGAGACATTACCAGAATTAGAGAATCGAAATGTGAATTAATATACATTTCCTGATGGGAAATAACTACTCAGCTCTTCATTATTGTCATATTTATTTATTAAGTATAATTTACCACCTTTTGTTCAACAGGCAAAAGTGTTAACAGGGATTCAGAGGGACAAAGGTGAACTTTGAGTCAGCATCAGGGACGTCCCTGAAAATCAGGGACAGTTGAGAGGTCTGAGTTGTACTATGAGCGTTCTCACTCATTTTGATTGCTGAACAGCAGTTCTTAAGTGCAGGGGCATGTATATTGTGAGTGCTCTGCTCGCAGACACACTCCCTGCACTTGTCCATGCTCTGTGTCCATTTAGGAGCAGATAGAGTGTGCCTTCATAACTATGCATAGCGCGTTGCTGTGCTGCTCTTAAATGATCATTTCCATGCAGGAATAAGCTATTCCTACATGGAAGGTTACTGAATCCTGGAGGTAGTATCTGTTTCACATTATTGATGTTAACTGCTTCTGTCATATTACAAGTTTAAAATGCTATTGTTGCTCAAATTCTATGTGTACATTTTACCAGTCTTTTTTTCTTACTTATAACTGCAATAAAAATCCAGTGCTAGACAATGCAACCATAAAACTGGCTTTTTATATAACAAGCAATAAATGTTTAAATATATGTATTTAGTTATTTATTTTTGTATGTCTGTATGTATTAGGATAGTCGTACAGAGCACAGGTCCCATTACAATTTGAAAAGTTCCACATAAAAGTCATAAAAACAGTATGAAACAAGTGCATATACAGTTAAGTCACATCAAATTTCTTTTACATAATAAAGCAAAAGTGTGCTATTCCACAACATTAGTTTTACATGGTTTAACAACATACAAAGAAGATAGCACAGGTGGGAGTTTAATGACAGAGCAGTATGAATCATGCAACTGAGATTCTAGAAAATATACAATGTTTTGTTGGTGGTAGTATCAGAAGACATTAGGAGTGAAATAGAGTAGAAAATGAGTGAAAAAGAGGACAGGGAGATGATTCTGAGTATTATTTCAAGGGAGGCAATCTTTGGAGGGAGAAAGAGTTTGTAAACAGTGTAAGATGTAGATCATCCTGGCAGGAATGACGGCAAAGTGGAGAGGTGTTAAAATGTTGTTTCAGTCAAAGTTTGAAAAGTTGTTTGAATTTAACTTGCTTTTGGTTGAAGTGGAATGGAATTCCTGATATTTGATACATAGATGGAGTTTGATAAGCTTCTAGCAGAGTTGTTTGATTTGGATGCAAACAGTAGGAATTTGGAGGTAGTGCGTGATGCGTAGAGTTGGTTAATATTTACTAGGGAAGTGCAGTTGTTTGAGTTATAGCTGAGATTATGGGGAGTGAGGAGTGGGCAATAGTAGAAGTGTAGGGGTAGTTCTAACTATTCAAATTTTCTAAGAGTGAGGCAATGGTCTGTTCTTTATCGGAAACTGGTGTCAAATGAACGTATTTTGTGGTGACATTGTTCTAGTTTCCCCACAGGGATGCTTGTAAGTTGTTAAGAATTGGAGCAGCATAGAGGAAAGCTGGGAGGAGGTGAGTAGAGGTGATTAGGTGACTTTTTTGGCAAGGTCTGATAGGCTTTTTTAATCCTGTAAAGGCAGGCTACCATTTGGTAAGTTTTTTTTATTTTTTTTTTCACTGTGTCCTGGATGCGGTAGCCCAGTATCAAGTGTTCATTTTTGTATATTTCTAGTAGTTTAGTATGTGTAACCAGTTCAATATTGGAATAATTTGTGGAGGTTATGGACAAGTTTGACTTTGGGAGTGTAAAGTGGTTGGGAGTGAAAAGTATTATTTCCATTTTGCTGGGGTTAAGGAGTAGTTGAGAGTTTATTATCCGTGTTTCAGTTGATGAGAAGGCTTCCTGGATAAGTCGGTGTAGTTTATTTAGATTGTGTGGTGAACAGACAACCATGGAATCATCAACATATTGTATGATGGTGTGTTTACTGTCTGTGCATAGATCATTAATAGAAATAGTAACCAAAATGGGATGGCACAGTGGTGCAGTGCTAGTGTTGTCACCTCACAGCAAGAGGTTCACAGGTTCAATGCTGGGGTGCCTTCTGTGTGGAGTCTGCATGTTCTCCCTGTGTTCATGTGGGTTTTCTATGGGTTTTCCAGTTTCTTCCCACATTACAAAGACATGCATCTGGACTGTTTCTCCCCAGGTCTCTGCTGAAAAATTGGCTTTGTTCCAAGTCACACTTTCCCAGTTAATAAATAAAAAATAGGACCATGGATGGAACATTCGGGATACAACCAGATATTGAAAGAAGGGTGTTGAAATGATTTTGTCATTTAATAATTTGGAACCTAAAGCTAAAGTAACTATGAAACCAGGTTAGGAATGCATTATTGAGACCCAGAAGTGCTAAACTAGACAAGAGTTTATGGTATGAATGATGTCAAATGCCTTGGATATGTCAAGAAACAGGGCTCATACTAGTTCACCTTTGTTTCAGTGAGTTTTTACAATGTTGGTGAAACTAAGTAATGCAATGGAGTTATTGTGGTGAGGGTGGAAGTCATGCTGTATTGGGAAAGAAGAGAGTTTTGGGCGTTATAATTCAGGAGTTGACATTGTTTGCACTTATCAAGATTTTTGGATAGAGGATAGATTATAGCAATTGGACGCAAGTAAGTTTGCTGGAAGTGGCACCTTTGTGCAATGGCAGAATGCAGGTTTATTCCACAGGAGTGGAACATACATTTCTAGAATAGCACAGTTTATTAATATTGACACCGGATATGCTATAATTTCACTGCCATTTTTAAATATTCAGCTGCTAAGTTGTCATGTGCTAGGGTAGCATTTTTGAGTTTTAAAGAGGTGTTTTTTGATTGAGAAAGTAAAGCCTGGTTGTAGAGAGGAAGTGTGGGTATAGTTATTAACTTGAGTGGTGCTTTTAGGGAGGTGAGAGGTACTGCACAAGAGTTGTTGAGTAACAAGCTGACAGTATCCTAGAAGTGAGTATTGAAAAGATGGGCAGTGCTATTTTCATGACTGAGGAAGTGCAGATTGTATGGTCCAACCTGGTTGGAGTAGTTGATTGATGGAGCCCCAGAAAGTTACTGGATTATTCTGATTATTGTTTTACTGGTTAGTGAGACACTGCCAGCCCAGCTATCTGGAATCTTGTAAATAATTCTATGTCATTTGTGAATATTGTTATAATTTATACAGAACTGTATGTTATGTACTGAGCTTCAAGAATGTAATCACAGAATACCCTGGTGGAGCATAGAAGATTAACTTACAAAACCTCAAGAAAATAAGTTGAAATTAAGTGCTTTATGATGTGCTATAAAAGTTAGTTAATGTAGCAAAGAGGCAGGATGTCTAGATCTAGAAGTTTTTTGTATTGTCTTGGGGAAAAGTAATTACTGGGTTTAAAATGCAAAGTGTTGTAGTGTTTTATGATGTCCTCACAGCTGCACATCTGAGAGATATAAATTTTTAACACAGACATGTTAAGTTTCTATTTAGCATGGGAACTGAAGTCAAGTGTCAAAAAGTGATGTCATCCAAGCTAACCCAGCAGTAATGTTTGATATTCCTTTATTTTGTATTTTGTCTTGAACCTGGAAACATCCACTCATCATCATCATCATCATCTGCACTTGCCTGTAAGTAAGATTCAGGGCATAGTATCTTTTAGATATATATATATATATATATATATATATATATATATATATATATATATATATATATCTATATATATATATATATATATATATATATATATATATAGGAATATAGTAAATATTAGTTTAGATGTTTTCTGTATTTATTTGAGACTGTCCTGCAATGTCATTTTAAAATATTTCCTGTGATTCTGAACTCTGAAGTAAATGTGTTGAATGACTGAGTATTGTCTTGTTCTTTTATTATTCATTAGTAAATATATTTAAACGTATCTTTGTGTCTGATATTTGTGAGACATATTTAAGCTCTTAGAGTACTTGCATATGAATTTGGTGACACTGTACAGGCTACTGCTAAATACCCTTGCAAGTCTTAGTCAACACTACCATTTGGATAATGGTAACAATACACAGTAGGATTGGATACCTTTTGTAAGGGCCTTATAGCAGATAATAAGTAGAGGATGGTGGCAGTGGAAACTACCTTATAGTCTGGGCAGAAGGGGGCATAGCTAGTAAACCTGTGCCAGACTTCCCCAGGTGTGTGTGTGTGTGTGTGTGTGTGTGTGTGTGTGTATATAAATCAAATCTCAAAGTGTGTATGTGTGTCAGCTACTTGTGCAGGGACTCAAAGCACTGATTGGGCAGAGAAGGTGCTGGAGGTTTTGGCTTGAACCCTCAGCTGAGACCTTAATCCTATACCTTTGACAGTGGGTGATCTTACTGGCGAATTGGAGAAAGAGGGAGAAATCAGCCCTAGACTGACTGTGATCTTTGTGTGCTCTTAAGGGAAATTGCATTTTACTGTGTGTGTACTTGTCATCCTCATTGTGTACATCCCTCACTGCTGCCAGTGGTGAGGATTGAGGCTCCTTGATTACTGGGCTGGTGCAGGGGCATCACATATTAATTGGTTAGCAGTGGTGAGATATCCACATCACATATTAATTGGTTGCCAGTGGAATAGCCACATTGCATATTAATTGGCTTGTACTGGTGTGGATATTGAATTTCTGTAGCCTGTGTACAGTGGTCACTGAAGGTGTTTATACTCTCAATCAGCCATGCAGTGAACATTCAGAGTTCATATCACAATTGTGTTATTTTTTGTTAGCTTAGTTAGTCAGGGAAAGCAGGCAAGCATGTCAGCAGAGAAGTATGGCAAGCTGACAAGGAGCCAGTAGGCTGAGATGTGCCAGGCTAAAGGACTAGTGCATACCAACCTGACTAAAGCAGACATGATTGCAGCTTTATTCATAGCTGCATCACAGGATAGCAACCAGGAGGACAATCAGACTGGCCTTGGAGATGTACAACTCTCACAAAATGGGCAGTTCAACTTTTCCACAGAGAACTTAAAAATCTGTCTGGAGTTAAAGATACTTGAGCTGGAGGCCAAGTGTTTGGAAAAAGAGGCAACAGAGAGACTGAGATGTCTAGATACTGAGGCGAATGAGAAACTGCAATGTCTGAAGGCTGAGGAAAACGAGAAACTGCAATGCCTGGAAGATGAGGAGAAAGAGAAGCAGAGGCAACATGAAAAGGAGATGCTGACTCTTCACCAGAGTCATGAAGGTAATGGAGAAGGAAGTAACTGAACCCAAGATGCAACAAAGGTCAGTAAATTTCTTCCACAATTAACAGTGGGGAATAATTCTGATAGCTTCATGTTTGAAAGGGTATGTAAACAGTACAATGCTGACCAAGGGCTCTGGGTATGGTTCCTGATCCCTTGCTCCATGGTAAAGCTGTAACTGTTATTTATAAATTGTTGGATACAGATTAATTTATAGTGTTGTAAAGAACTGTCTTTTAGAATGTTTTAAGTTAAGACCTGAAGATTATAGGAAAATGTTTTGTGAGCATAGATGCAAGGCAGATGAAAGTGTGTGTGAATATAATGCTGAACTAAACACTTATTTTCATAGGTGGGTCAGGTCATCACTTTTGAAGGGCTGGCAGACCTTTTGGTGAGGGAACAAGCCCTCAGCACTTTGCCTGAGGACATGAGAATCTGGTTGGCTAATAGACAATGCAATACTGCAGATAAGTTTGGGAAGAAGGGAGACCTATACCTAGCAAGCAGGGCATCACTGCATAGGAAAGGGACAACTGAGTCTGCCAGTAGCAGGGGAAGCCACTAGTCCAGGTACATGTCCAAGACCAAGGGTTAAATGTTTTAAATGAAACCAGTAGGGGCATGTACCATACAGATGGCCATGGAGGTGTGGTGGGGAACAAAAGGTGGGAGAGCCAGTAAGTGGGAATGACAAAATGTCAGCAGTAACTTGTCTCAAGACAACAAGAGTACCAAACTACCACAAGAGGCTATAGCCTATCTTAGTGGAGGGGAAAGAGGCCACTGCTAAGAGAGACACAGTCGCTAACCTAATCATTGTAAAGCCTGCGATGGTTAAAGAGGAGCACTACTTGCTTGGGCAATCTCCTCCAGTTAGAACTTTAAGAGAGACCCCATTCCAAATACCTTTGTCTAGGGTTCACCTTGACTGGGAGGTTGGATAAGGAATCCAGCAAGTAGGTATGTTTGAGAATATCCTTGCAGATGTTTTGATAGAGAATGATTTTGATAATGCAATACCGTGTGTGCATGCAGTTACACACAGTCAGGCTTGGGGACAACCATGTGGGTTTGGTAGCCGGGAGGAGATCCAGACAGACTGCACACTTGCAGCCAGGACTTTGTGAGGTGGTTACTTCAGGGAGGCAGCTAAAATGTAGCAGTCAGACTGAAGGTAAGCTACAGCTGATTCTGGGTACTGATGACTCTGGACAGAGTGACTGCAAGGGCAGAGGTGAGTAATAGTACCCAGGCTGACAGTGAGGCACCACAGTCAGAGGATGCAAGACTTCCTGTGGATGGGGAGCTTGGAGCTGGAAAGGGTTGCTAAGAGAGTGTTGAGACAGGCTCAGCTCTCAGACCCTACATTACAAGGCCTGAGGAAGATAGCTAGTGAAGCACTGGATTTTCAAGGGAAGTGGGAATCTGTATACTGGGACAGAGGGTTGCTGTATAAAGAGTGGACCCCTGTGGAAAGGCTAGAAGGTGAGAGAATACAGCAGTTGGTAGTGCCCAAAGCCTACCATCTGGCACTTCTAGCCGTAACCCATGATATTCCATTTGCAGGTCATATGGGCATAAAACGTACAAAGAGACATATTATGCAGAACTTTTATTGTCCTGGGACTTCTAGAGATGTAACAGAGTACTGCAGGACCTGTGAGCAGTGTCAAAAGGTAGGTAAGGCAGGAGACAAGGTACAAGCTCCTTTGATGCCTTTGCATGTGATTGAGGAGCCCTTTTCAGAGGGTAGCTATGGATATTGTGGGGCCTCTGAGTATCACTAGTTCCACAAGGAAAAAGTATGTCCTAGTAATAGTAGATTATGCTAACAGATACCCTGAAGCAGTGGCTCTGTCCTCCATTGAGGCAGAAAAGGTGACAAATGCTTTGTTAAAGATTTTAAGCAGGGCAGGTTTCCCAAAAAAATACTGACTGACAGAGGTGCCAACTTTATGTCAGACTTGCTGGCTTGTTCATAGGTTCATAGGTGTGTACTAGGCTAATGGCTCTGGAGCCTTCACAAGCCTAGCCCATAGAATCACCCTGGCATCATACCACCTGACCTTAGTTCTCAGTGCTTCTGTCAAGTAGAGCCACTGGAGTGATCCCTGAGGTGAATTTTCTATTTCCCATCCACTCATCAAGATTTCTCTTGAAGAGGGCCAGTAAGTTGCTTTGTTTGACATGTACAGGAAGTCTATTCCATAGCATGGGCAGTCATCTCAGGGTTAGGAACCTGTCCCTCCAGCATGTTCTGTTGATTGTGGTAATGAGGTTGAGGTCTCTGAAGCATGTGGTGTGGAGGGATTGGGATTTCCTTAGATGTAGCATTTATAACAGAGCTGGGTCAGACATGGCTTTGAAAGTCAAGCAGAGATCGCCTCTAATTAGACAACAGGAGACAGAGAATAGTTGGGAGTTTTTTGAGTTTGTCCATATAGGACAACTGTTTAAGGCCTGGGATCTTCTTTTGAGGTACTTTTGTGGCCTCTCCAGTTGTTGCAGGTGTCTAGTGAGGTACATGCCAAATGGGTCATTGTACTCGATGATTGGCCTAATGAGGAAGAGTAGAGGGAGACAATGACCTCTTTCTTCTTTCTGACTACAGTGGCAATGTGGTGGTGAAAAGAGAGGTTGCTATCAACCTGTGTTCCCAGATCTATTATAATGCCTTCTGTGTTCAGTGGTCTACCATTGATGTGGTAATTAATGGGAACTGGGTTTTTCCCAAAGGGGATGACAACACATTTTTTGGCATTGAGCTTAAGGCCATGGTTCTGACACCAATCGTTGGTCTCATTGAGGCCTTTCTGTAGGATGTCAACATTACTTGGGGAGTTTATAATGTCTCCCAACTTCCAATCATCTGTGAACTTTGTTAGCTGGAGTCCCTCCGTGTTGTTCTGGACTTCAGCAAAGTAGATACCAAACAGTTGAGGACCCAGGACCGATCCCTGTGGGACTCCACTTGTGATTAGTTGGGAGTCTGACTTGGAGTCAGGTACTTTCACACTGTGGGTTCTATATGTGAGCCAGTTTTCAAGCCACCTAGTGATATAGGGGTTGATGCCTAGCTTAGTTAGTTTTTCTATGATTCCTGAGTCGGAAATGATATCAAAGGCCTTGACCAGATCAAGGTAGGCTGTATGAACCACCTTGCTTTCATCCACAGCTCTGCTGACTGACTCAAAGAAGTCAACCAAGATGAGCAGGCATGATCTACCCTTCACAAAACCAAACTATGTAGGATCCAGAGTTTAGAGATTCCCAATATCCTTGTTTATTAGGTCCATGATGATGTATTCCATAGCTTTGCATATCAGACTTGTCAGGCTAATGGGGCAATAGTTTCCAGGATCTGTAGTCGCTCCTCCTTTGTGGAGAGGGATGACTATAGTAATGCGCCATTCAGTAGGGACAAAGCCTGAGGTGAGGCTGTGATTGAACAGGGCACTCACATGAGGTGCCAATTCACTCTGTAGTTCATGTAGAACACAGCCAGGGATATTGTCAGGTCCCATAGAAGCTGTATTCATGGCCTTGGACAGTGTTGTTTTAACATGTGTAGCAGTAATAATGGGTGCCTGGCAATCTACTGGTATTGTGATTGGTCCTTTGGGGGGGTAAAGTTGGCACTGAATCTGTCGACCAGTATATTGACAATACCTGTTGGCTTGGTATAGGAGGTACCATTGTACAGTAGGTCAGATCAAATCTGGGTATTGCAGTAAAGATTCTTTACATAACTATAGAAGGTCTTTTGGTTGTCTTTACTGTCTGCTGCAATTCTGTTTTCATAGCTCGCATTAGATGATTTGATGAGGGATATCAACTTTTTGTTGAGGCTGATAAGGGAGTTTTTCCAGTCTTGGGACTTCATCTTATTCCGCATCACTTTTCTCCTTCTGTTGTAGAGTTTGTTTATGACAGGGAGACCACCAGACTGGCTTCCTTTTTTTGTAGGAGAGTGTCTTGGTTCTACTGGGTATGGCGAGATCCATGCATTTGTGTACGTGTTCGTACAGTGCATTGGTGTATGATTCAGCAGTCATGTAACTATTCTCCATTTGCATGGGTGCTGTGAAGTTAGCTACCTCTGTTTTTAGGAGCCCAAAGTTAGCTTTGGAGAAGTTTTTCATGGTGGTTACCGTTGTGGGGAGGGGGGGGATTTCCACTATGATTAGTTTATGGTCAGATCTAACCAAGGAGGAGTTGACTACTGGTGTAGAACAATGGTAGCCCATGTTAGTAATGACCAGGTCAAGGATGTTGCTACCTCTAGTGAGAGTAAGAATGAGCTGGTCCAGGGCATTGGAATTAATGAATTCCAGGAAACGTTGGGCAAGTGTATTGGTACATGAGTAGTTTTCCCAGATAATGGAGGGTAGTTGAAGTCACCCAGTATAAGATTGTTAGAATGGACCCTAATATTCTACAGGGTGCTTAGGAACATGGAGTGTGAGTCTTGGGACATGGTTGGGAACCTATAACCAGCTACAATCTGAATCTCTGTCTTACCCAGTGTTAGCTGCACCTGAAGTATCTCTGATCCATTATGTTGGGCTACCAGTCTGGAGGTGTGCGCATCCTTTATGAATATATTAACACCACTGCCTTGGGACATTCAGTCCAAATTCTGGGGCCAAAAGGTGTGGAATGAGTTATAGCTTGGTAGTGCAGGGGTGCTTTCTGCTGTCTTGAACCAGGTCTCTGTTACAGCACAAATGTCGATGTTCTCCATTTTAAGGAGTGCTTTGAGTGAGTACATTTTGAGATTTAGACTTCTAGCATTGAACAGCATGACCCTCAGACTGCATTTGTTTGTAGCTGTTATGGTGGTAATTTGGTCTTTGGAACACCGCCTAAAAAAGGCACTATAGGGGTTGCAAGAGCCTTGACCAGTATCTGGAACCCTAGAGGTGACAGATGCAGGCCATCTCTGGCAAAGCATTGAGGTCTGTCATTCATGTCATTCCAGGCAGACAGATACTGGATCCCCTTAGAATGACACCAGAAACAGCCAATTGTTGAAATCAATCATTTTCTGCTTGTTTTGTGGTATCATTCTGGGTGATGGTAGGATGCTAATCAGGGCTAGGGTCATATCCGCCTGGGCTACATAATCCGTTATACAAGTCAGAGTTGTACAATCTGGGTTTCAATACTTTCCTACTTTGCCCAGCTGAATACATTCTTACCAAGAACGTGTTCTACTACCAGAACAAATGCTATTTACAAATACAAGGCACTGCTATAGGAGCCTCATTTGCTCCCATATATGCTGACTAATTCATGGCCCACATTGAGGAACAGCTCATCTATGACAACTCACACAATATTTATCTAGATGAGATTGATATTTGGAGAAGATACTTGGATGACTGCTGGTTAGTATGGAGATCGGACCCAGATTATCTTATGGAGTTTGTTGGATACTTAAATGACAACAAATGGGGTATATACATTTTACTGTTACCCATGATATTAACAGGATCACTTTTTTGGATATTTTAGTTATTAGGAACAATAATCACACCCTAACATGAGAAGTGTACCGTAAATACCCCCAATATAACTCCCTTCTCCATGCTACCAGCTTTAACACTCCATATATATACAGAAACATCCCCAAATCACACTTTTTTTGCATATGAAACAAACATGTTCAAGTGATGCTACTTATCAGGTATATCACAAAGACCTTACCACTAGATTCAGGAATAGAGGCTACAAAATGGGGAACATCCTTCAGGCCAGACATTGGATGGCCAACTGTGACAGGCAGGATCTCTTAACATACAGGGATAAGACTATGGATAAAGACTCAACCATCTGACTGGTCACTACGTATGGAAGGAACACTGATGACCTACTCAATAGTGTCCACAGACATTGGAGCATACTCTTAGCAGACACCAAATTATGTGAGATTCTGGATGACATATGTCATTTCTCTTTTAGGAGAGGCAACATTTTGGGTTCATTCTTAAATCATTATAAACATGGTTGGAGAAGTAAAGGTGACTCTATACAAACCACTCTTGTGGGAGGCCAACTCAAGGGATATTTTCCCGTGGTCAGTGCACTCACTGCAGAAGGGTGATGAAAACATGCCAGTTTAGCAGTAAAAATGCTGGGCAAGTATTTGATATTTTCTTTTTTGCAAACTGTCAGACTGACTGGGTGATTTATTTGGTTACCTGCACCTTCTCTGTATTTTATGTGGGACAAACATCCAGGCCTTTAAAATCCAGACTCTCTGAACACCTAAGTGACATCAGACACAATAAGCTCACAAATGCTTTATACAAGCACACTGGGGCACATACGAATGCATCCTTTACTTTTACTGTGATAGACAGAATTATTGGACAGAAAACAAATAAATCAGTTTGGCATCAGATTTTAAATAATAAATAGAAGAAATGGAACATCAAATTGGGGGCACTGTTTTCACCAGGGCTTAATAAATACCTTTAATTGGTATGGTTGATTAATTAATTCACTAATTTGGAACCTCGTCTAGTGGTAACCTATAAAAAAGGGAACAAATTAATATGTCTTTACTGCACTGAAGAAGGCTTTGTAATTTTTACAGCCAAAACCAGTCTGTTATGTCTCTTTTTATTATGCTTTTTGAGCTAATAAATGGTTTATGCTACAGTCTGCTGGCTCTCATGTTTTCTACTGCTACAAGGTATTTTGGAGCCATGCAGTTGCCGCACTTGCAGGGGCTGCCTTATCTATGGATTTTAGTGATATCTAAGCCATTACGTTCATTAGCAATTACAACATTTGCATCTTAAAAGGAAGACATTTCCACACATTTCATCTTTCTTTGTTATATCCACAAGAGAAGACAGCAAGTCTGAGATCCAGCACATTTCAAAAGACATTTCCTGTTCTTTTGTATTCGGAAAGACAAAAGAGATGCATTACTGTGAGACATATACACTGATAGTAGATGAACAAGAAAGAATAGACAGAAACAAATACATTACATTTGTAACAGTTTCCATTAACCTCTGACATCACAGAATAAATTCTTTTTTTTTTGAGGGGGTCCTTCTTGGGTGAATCCCAATTCCACTTTGTCTAATTACTCTCAGCTTCCATGCATTCTCCATCCTAACTCCATTCCCACATATCTATGCATAATTTCATTTATTCTTTCAAATCACTCCAGCTACTCTATGCCATGTCCAGTGCATATCTTTACCAAACCACCTCTCCCATAATTCTTAACCTCGCCACGTATGTACAATGACCAACTTTACAGCCTTCTAACTTACTTTTCTTTCTCATTGCTATATGGCAATGCATATATATGTCCTTAGAGTTTTCAGTCCAATTACCCATTGCACTACTTCTACTAAACAGAAAACTGAGTAATTGATTATATATTGTTGGTCCAATAAAAGGTATTACATCACTTCTGTGTTCCAGTGTCTTTGCATTTTCAGTTGGTTATATCCTGATTTTACCTCTAAAACTCTGCCACATAAAACCCCAGTATTCTCTCACAACAGCATAATACAAATTCCAGCCTAGTGACATAAATTCTTACTGAATCTCCACTTGCTCAAGAAAAAACTCTCTATATATAATGGTAAAACTATTTAACAGATATAAACTGATATATTCTCTTCCTGGCCTACTTAAAAACACTGTACCTTTAGTAGCACTAATAAATACTTTAATGTTACAAGAGAGTGTAAGTCCAGGACCCTCTGTCTCCACTTGTGCTTTTCTAATCACTCATAGTAGTTCTTCAAAAGATCTGGCAGTAACATACATGAATACTGCCATTATATGTACTAACCATCTCAACCTGAAGTCTGGATAACAAATAATAATAGAAAATACTATCAATTACTGAATCATTATTAAAATAACTGGATATCACCTTTTAATGAACATAACTACCACATACTCATACATAACAGACCAAGACCTACAGTAAGTGGTGAAGTGTTAACTCTATAATATAAAAGTGTAAAATGTCCCCAGTTTGCCCTAAACACTAATAGCAACTCGACTTTGGAATGTATATTTTTAATGTATATATTTGCAGTTCAGTGTTGAACTAACTGTGGCAGGCTACATGCCTCATGACATGATTAATGCTGAACTTTGCTATTGCTAACAGTGAAAGGGCAAATCAGCACATTGTGACAGGGGAAAGTAAGGGGGAACTACACCAGCCACAAGACATGATACCATATAGATGCCCCCATAGCTGTGTGACAAGCAACAAGTAGGTGTGTAACCCCTGCATAAAAGGTAACATATATTGCACAATTTCACATAGAAACAAAGGACCGCATAGGACACAACAGCAGCAGCACAGTGCATATCACATAACTGTTTCTGCCACCTTCACCTGTGAGTGAAGAATGACATAGCAGCATACACATATTCAGAAAGATGACTGGTTTCATTACCTGCCAGTAGCAAAAAGAGTCCTAAACCTAGAACATGGATAACATTAAGAACAAACAAACAAATAACATATACAGGGTTACCCACTTCCTTTACTCTTTGGGATATCGATTAATATTTTCTTCTCAAGCATGGAAATGCACACAGGGCACCTGGTTGCAGGTCATCATATCGATATCTACTCTGTTCCCTGATCCTGGTGCTGTCCCTGGCTGGGAACAACTCCCTGACAAGGTTGTACAAGGCATCTTTTTTTCAGAAATACGTCAGTACAAGACCCCATTAGGTGCTGGCTTACATAGGCTTTAAGTAGATAG
Source organism: Protopterus annectens (assembly GCF_019279795.1). NCBI lineage: Eukaryota > Metazoa > Chordata > Ceratodontiformes > Protopteridae > Protopterus > Protopterus annectens. Next base: position 848,077,480 of record NC_056734.1, read on the forward strand.
AGCATAATTTTGCTCTTCTTCAAGCAACATGTAGGTGCTTTCCAGTGGGCATTAACAGAATCTGCCATTGTCCTAAATCTCTTCCGAAAATGGTGGCCCTTTCATGAGGAACAAAATGTTGATCTGTGAATCCCTCAGATAACATGATTTGCTTGTTAAAGGTAGTGGAGTTCTAGGTTGCAAATTCACTTACCACTCAGGCACAAGTCGACAATCACATGCCCGCAAGGATGCGTTTAGGTAGCAGGCTGCACATCAATGCCACAGATACACAGCAGGAAAATTGACCTAATTATAATATATGCATAATTAGAAGAAGAAGATATCAATAAGTAAACAAATCTAACGAGATTAAAAAGTTGAAAAGACAGGATGTAAAGAGTGATTTTGTGGGTATAATGTGGAATAAATGAGTTGCATAGGAATAGAGGATGGTTGAAGGGTTGGAGGAAGGGTGTGGAAGAAGGAGCAGAAGGATCTTTATATAGGTCTTTAGATCGATAGGACAAGCTATGATATATGTAAGTTAGATGCTGTGCAAAGGTTACCAAATCTACATGCTAAAACGCATGGAGAAGAGCGTACTTTCTAACATGTGTCAGAAAATCACCAAGTACCACTAATGCCTGCAGTATGAGACATTACCCTCATAAACAAAAACATAATATGCCAAAGGAAAACATAAGTCCACAACTTAACGCAATAAGTGCTTTTGTCCTTTACTAAACAGATTTCTTTGGAAAACGTTTTTTATGCAATACATTGTTAAAGTATCCCTGCTACCCTAGATCGTTTGATTAAAAGCCAATAAAATAAATTCTTTATATCACACCCACTCATTAATATTCATTAAACAACTGAAAGTATCTGTTCTCACACAAAAAATGCTGTGCTTACTTATTGCTGTTCATAAAAAAAAATGATCTGTTACTGAATAAAACATGCTGTTAGGTTTCCAAACATCATAATTTGGCTGTGTTTATCTTAACTTATGCATCTAATATTCACTGCCTCATTCAATCCTGGCAACATAGTGTTTAACAACCTAAGCTGCCATCAAAGTACCTTGATGTCTAACAGCATTTCAATGTTCCCTCTTTGATGACCTCACTCAACATAATCAGCAACACATAAATATTTTTTTCTAAAATTAGAAGCAAAAGAAACTCCTCGCACCCCACTTTTACAGCCACTAATAACTCAGAAAGTCAAACTACTGCATGAAGTTTGAAATGATGCATGAAGTTTGAAATGACCTTAGTTTTATTAAATATAATTAAAATAGACTTTGCGCTTTCACCCAGTATGCTATGGTATCATCAGAGTCGAATTCAGACATTAAAATTACTTCCTATATACTAAGTACATACATCATTTCCTGTCTGTTCTACTTTGAAAACAATTTAAATATATACTGTTACCATCACAATTGCTACAGTTGTATCCTTGGCTGATAAGTTCCCAAAAGGTTTTATGTTTTTTAAGAAAAGTTTTAGATATTATGTTATGTGGAATGTTTTAACATTGCTTTTTTAAAGAAACATTGTTTTCAAAGTAGAACAGACAGGAAATAATGTATGTAGGAAATGATGTAATAAATGCAAATTTAAATAAGGAAGTGTATATAATTGCACTGGGGTTGAACCGCCCAGAGCTGAATCATCTGGGGTTAAACTGTCCTACTTTCACCCAGACAGTCCCATAAGTAGTAAGAGCAACGGGTCCTATAAAAAAGAAATTGTAATTGTACTTAGGTATGTAACTAATAAATGTAACTCAGTACAAATTGCAGAAGAAGTCATTAATGGGCACATTGCAGGTGCTGCGAAGAACACTTCTGGCTAACATCAAAGACTGAAACAATATTCATTTCATGAACTTTAATCATACTTTGACTTAGGAATGGGATACATTCCCATCATGGTATTAGAAACCCAAATGACTTGGAGAAATTAAATAAATTGCAGAAAGTACCACAACTACTGTCCCTCTCTGCTCATAGGAAAATCAAAGTCGAATTATAAGAACTACAAGACTGGATCCTCTCACAAGTGTTTTCATAGCTGCATAGCAAGAAGGAAGCAGGTATGTGTCCCCTTTACACTAGGTTACATATGCAGGTATGTGTCCGTTTTGCACTAGGTTACATATGCAGGTATGTGTCCGTTTTGCACTAGGTTACATATGCAGGTATGTGTCCGTTTTGCACTAGGTTACATATGCAGGTATGTGTCCCTTTTGCACTAGGTTACATATGTACAAAGACAACAGTACAGCTACAGTTACATACAAGGATAGAGTAGCAGTATCTAACCCCAGAACAGGTCACCATAAGAGTCACTGGCAGCTAAATAACACATTTCACCTATGTGCCACTACCAGATTTGCCTATGAGTGAAGACTGACATGGCAGCATGCACATATTTAGGAAGCTCACTCATCTCAGTGCCTGCCAGTAGCAAAAATAGTCATAAACCTAAAAAAGCATAACAGGAACAAAAATAAGATAAAATAAAATTAAAATAAAATAAAAATGTGTACAATGTTAACCATGTGGACACTTTGAATACAACTTCGGGTGATATTACATAAACTTTTCTTCTCAGGCATGAAGATGTTCAGGGTCCCTGTGCTGCAGGTCATCTTATTGATGTCTGCACTGTTTCTCCATTCTGATTGTGTTCCCGGCTGAAGACAGCTACTCAGCAAGGTCATAGCAGTCATCTTCTTTTATAAGTGCATCAGTAGAGAGGCCCAGTAGGTGTTACCAGACAGTGGCTAGAAGTAGGCAGAGCATGACTTTGCTCTTCTTCAAGCACCATGCAGCATATGTCTCAACCTTTAAAAATCATAGCAGAGGATCAGAAAGAACAGCACTTTGTTATTTTTCACAAGGGAAGGTATTTGCATACTAGGCACTATATAGTTAGTGATAGGGCATATTTGTGTAGACACAGTTTATTTCTTTAATAAGGTATGTGCCCATAAACAGGTATGACTTTAAGGTGAACATCAGTAAATCTAGGAGGAGGAAGGGAAAATCTGAGGGCCAAGATCATAGTACTATACCTAATCATAGCAGTTGTGAGCTATGCCACATAGCTGCTCTCCAGTGGGCACTAGAAGAATCCGCCATCCCCCCAAATCTCTTCCGACAATGGTGTCACTTTCATAAGGAACAAAATGGTGGTCTGTGAATACCTCAGACACCATGATTTCTAAATCAAAGGTTTGAAGAGCAGGAGGCCACAAATTCACTTGCCAGTGAGGCATTGTACTACAACCACAAACCCTCAGGGATGCATATAGACAGCAGGTTATGAATTAATGTTGTAGTTGCACAGCAGTAACATTGAGTCACAGTATTCTCCTCACCTAATTTTTTCCTCTTACAAAAACGTATATGGTTGTAGATTTCTATAGCCACACTGCCATTTTGTATGCTAGTTCACTCAGACTTCAGATGGCAAAGTTGCTATCTGAGCAACAGCATTTATATAATTATCAATACTCTCTGGACTAATACGGTATACTGAAAGTTTGTGGACTCTGTAATTGTCTATGTTCGTAAACATTTGCAAACTTGCAATGGAATTCACATTACATAATGTTAGCAAACTTAATATATTTACCCACATGTCTATAGGAGAATAGATTGCACTGGTATAAAGGTAGCTCACAATAACAGGACAACATTTCCCTGTACATGCCTGTTATTATGGCTACTGCGAGTGTGGTTTGTGGATTAATAATATAGATCATGGGCTTATCACTGGTACCAGAACTTATCAGAGATTTGGAATGCATGGCTAGGCTTAAAAAGGTCCTAGTAAACATCTATTAACCTGTGGCATTATAGCCCTATGTTTACAGATATGACACCAGCCCACTGTAGCAGGTTATGGTAATTTCACTAGCATATACCACAGTGTCCTCTAATATGGGTGGCAGGGATACATGCCTGTGAGTACTACCCAGGTAGACAAGCCATATGGGGAGTGCAGAGGGTCTATATCATATGTTCAAAGTTTTATAACTTCGAACATTAAAATATCGAATTTAAATGTTCAAAGTTATAAAACTTCAAGCATATGTAAAAAAAACAAACCTAACAGCTGTAGGCAGGGAGGCAAGCCCCCTGCACCCCCCACACCCCCGTTCTTTAAATATACCAACTCTGAGACAGCACGACAGTGCAGTAAGGGAAATCTCTTTACTGCATTATAGTGTTATCTCGGAGTTGGTATATTTAAAGAGCGGGGGTGTGGGGGGTGAGGGGGGCCTGACCCCTGCCTACACTAGTCAGGTAATTTCCATTTGTTTTTTTTTTTTTTTTATTATATGTTCACTGTTTGAAACTTCGAACATTTAAATTCGATTATTTAACGTTCAAAGTTTTCAAACGTTTGAATTTTTCAAACTTCGAACATATAATATAGACCCAGTGCAGATGTATCAAAGGTGCCTTAGTCTGTGATTATATTGTAAAAAGTGTCAGTATTGTGAATTCTGCTCCAGGATTTGTTTTTCACTGCTTTGTATAGTTGTATATAAATGCACCTTTGTCTGTGGTGGGGTTGCAGTTGTGGCAGTACTGTGAATTCTGCTCCAGGGTTTGTGTTTCAGTAATTTTTATAGGTGTGTATACCTGTTTAAAGTTTTATTCCATTGCCTTCTTGTTTACCTTGCTACTGTTTTCCCCAGGCCCCATTAAGACATTAAGCTAACTGTTTCTAAAATTTTAACCATAGGACCTCAGCTCCAGTACTTGCTTTATTTGATTGGATCCCTCTCTAACAAGTATGCTATATTTAGCACAGAGTTATACCAACCAAAGGTTTTTTGTTCAAGACTCTGAGAGGTGAGGAAATGTGTGGAAAGCCTTAAAGTATGAGATACAAGCTTTCATCAAAAAGGAAGAAAAACATGTTTATTAAACTCTACTTAAATATTTTAAGTTGCACTTAAAGTGACCTGTCTGGTGATACTTTTAGTACTTCTTTGCTGTTTGCATTTTTAAAACTTGTTCTGGGACCTTAGTCTAGTAGCTTCATTTGCAGTTGTGGGAAGATTATGTATTACTACAAGATTTTGGCATTGTTTATAGACTTTACTGAATTTCTATTTTATAAGTAGAATTACATAAAAGGTAGCTTTTTGTATCTTGAATAAAGTCTGGGTCCTCAGTCTTGTAGCTTCATTCACATTTGTGGCAGGACTCTGATCTACTGCCAGATTTGAGCCTCATTTAGTCATTTATTACAGCATTACTGGAAAATTTCTGCATAGTCTGCTGGCTTAGTCTATGGCAAGATTACAGTGCTTGCAGTATTATGAATTCTGCTCCAGGATTTGTACTTCAGTACTTTTTATAGCTTTATGTACCTGCTTAAGGTTGCATTCAGTAGTCTGGTACACTAGTCTGTGGTGAGATTGCAGTCATGGCAGCATTGTGAATTCTGCTCCAAGATCTGTGCTTCAGTTCTTTTTATAGATTTATATACCTACTTAAAGTTGCATTCCAGTACATTTCTGTTTACCTTACTACTGTATTTTTCCCCTGATCTTTGAGTATGTCCCAGCTCCGACTGAGACAGTAAGCTAAAAGTTTCAGAAATTCTAACCACAGACCAGAGCTCCAGTTTGGATTTTCCCAAACCCCTCAAGTTTCCCTTATTGTCATTCTATTTCCCATTATGGTAATCCGACTTTCAAAGCCCTTCTTTCCTCTCTTTTATTTATTTATTTATGTATTATGTATGTTATTTGTATTTGTTAACCGGCCATAGTGAGCCCATTTTCAATGGAAGCCTGGGGAGAAAAGCTCCAAATACATACAAAATATTTTGGCATTTAATACAATTATGTGGAGAAAATCTCCAAGTACATGCAAAATATATTGGCAGTTAATACAATTATTAAAACAAGAAATTGTTGTGAAAACAATCACTGAGATATTACATTTTTGTTACACAAAATAAAACAGTTGTTACACAATTTAAACAATATGAGCCATGTTTCTTGAAGAATTAAGAGATGGAGAGGGTTTTAAGATGAAAGGGGAGGAGAAAAAGCTGGAGAAGAACAGTAGGGGAAAGATAGAGCTTAAGAGACATAGAGGTTTTATTGCAAGATATGTGTAGGGGAAGTTTAGGAGGGGTGGGAGCAAGAGCATTCCCAGGTGGAGGAGAGATAAGGGCCTTACTGGCAGAAGAATTTTTGGTAGTCTGAATATGGGGAGGAAGTGAGTTACATTTTTGTGCAAGAGAGAAGGCTAATAGAAATTGGCCAGGAGTACGTAGTGGTTTATACACTTCAAGTAGGTGCTGATTATTGGATCTGAGAGAACAGCCAGAAAGGTGCATTACGAGAATGGAGGAAAGGGAAGGGGAGTGGGAAGGGTTGAAAATAAGTTTATGGGCAGTAGAGAGTTGAATGAAACAGAGATGATTAGTGAGCTCTAACCAATTCAGCGCATGTAAGGAGATGCAGTGGTGAGAGGAAGATTTGGGATTTGTAGCAAAGTTGGAGATTTTATTGTAGCAGGATGCCAGCTTAGATGTGAGGGTAATTTGAAGGTTGGTGAAAATAGGTGCTACATATAGGAGGGAGGGGAGGAGTTAAGTGGTAGAGAGGGTAAGCCTACTTGGGGAGGTTAGGTAGCAGTTATGGCAGTAAAGTATACTGAGGTTTTGGTGGGTTTATTTGATGTTGGTCTGAAGGTGAATATTACATTTTAGATGTTCATCAATATAGACTCTGAGAAGCTTGGTGTGAGGTACTATTTCAATAGGGATCATGTTTTGGCTTTTTATAGTGAAAGAATTTTTCTCTATTGCATAGTTCGTAGAGGGGGTAAAAATCATAAGTTTAGTTTTAGTTGCATTAAGGGCTAGATGATTATTTAGCACCCAGTGCTCAGTACTACTAAAGGCAGCCTGTGTTATTTGCATAAGTCTGGGGAGAGAATCAGCTGAGCAGATGATAGTAGAGTCATCTGCGTATTGGACAAGTTTAGCATCAGGGTTGCAATGATGGAAGTCATTAATGAAGATATTGAATAGTAAAGGGCTTTATTGCTATTGTTCGTTATGTAACCTATTTAAGTACTTTCCTATCCATTGTTTTCCATACATCCATAATACTAAGTACCCACCCAAAAGCCCAGCTAACATCCCTTACTACAAATTATCTGCTGCTCATTTTCCCAGAGCTCCCTTCTGCTTGGCACCCTTGCCACACTCTGAAGGGGTCCTGAGTTAATCCAACTCCATCCTTGACAGATAAGAGATTTATTTCACTGCCTTGCACTTTAGTTTACTGTTTAGAGAGCTATTGCTTTGTTTTCCTTTATTCGTTGATTTTGCCTTTAACTCATTAACACCTTTGTGGTGTGGAAAGTCACACCTCTAGCAGCCTACAAACATCTTGCATTCTGGGGCATTTTCTGAAAAATAAACTTAGAAATCATAAGACAAACAGATGTAAATATTTTGTGAACAATAAAATCTATTAAAACTGCATGAATAACAATGTTATTAATAAGAAGTATTCCTTATAAAGGTAATGGTCATTGCATTCACAGCCTTTCCACAAATACTTTTAATATATTCTAATGCACACAAACCTAAAATTATATTTTTTGCTACAGTTTCACAAACAAGTTGTCATATCTTGGAAACTTTACAACCTAGACATATATTGTTATAACATTTTTGTTAATGAGATATAAGCTTTTACATGACAACAAGAAATTCATCTATGAGTGCATGTTTATTGATATATTTAAGATATATGAAAGATGTGCTTATTTGTATAAGTATTTAATGGAAATATTACTTTTATTTTCATAATTACTAACAAATTATTAGTATCTCAGTTACAGAGTAACATAAAAGGGCATTCCCCGGGATTCATGAAGCTTGTGCCAGGCGCAGGCGTAGCGTAGGCAGAATAATGCCAAATATGGCCGTTGAGCGATTCAAGTATGATCCAATACCATGTGCACTACCGGCATACACCAGAACTGCGCAGCCCTCGGCATAGGTATGCTAATCACCCCATGTGCAGTGTCGCATCATGCAAATGAAGGCATATAGCAATTCATGAAGTGGTGCAGGTGTAGCGTAAGGCCACGGAAATGTAAACCAAAAAACACGGTTTACATTTTCCCAAATTGAACATCTGAGCTATGGAAGCAGACCAGACTCATGTATTACAAAGTTAACATATGCCAATGGCTAAATACACAGCCAATGGCATAAGAAAGGATGCACAACACCTAAAAAACAACTTTAATGTCATGTCCACAGTAATGCAAAGTACAACCGCAGGGCATGTGTGCGCAAACTGGAACATAAAGAAAATATATAAAAATGTCATAAAATCGCAATGTAATACAAATCAGGTGTACACCATAATACACAATGGCAGGCATGTAACACCACAACCAAGGTGCAAGGGTTGCTAAGGGCCTGCGACAGTGTTTGGTGTGGTAACTATGAATTAGTAGTCAATACCATGCAAATGAGGCAGATAATACTGAATAGCTAAATGTCCCGCCGGATGAAGGTTGAACCATACGGCGCAGCGCTATAACACTGAGGAGTGGCTCAGAGGAGATACATGACATCAGCAGAGGGGTGTGCCACCGTAGCAGTAAGCACATTGGAGCAATGCAAATCTGGCCTGTCCATTGCTAAGCAAAGCTGCAGGACAGGGGTGGGGAGGAAGGTATAGAATCGTTTAGTTGAGAGCACACATGGTGCCTAAAAGCGCATGTGTACGGGGATGAAAACGTGCCCGAAACCCAGTAAGCGGATGCATGCGGCGTGAACAATAGCACAAACAGGAAGGTCAGGGGAAGAAAAGAAGGAAATGCCAAAATAGGGTAATTGGCATACTAATGAGCAATCAACATCAATCAACTCACGGTGGCCAATCGACGGCAGCTGTCAAGGCTGCTCGCAGAAACCTGCAAAACAGGATAGGGGAGGCATTGGAATGCAAAGAAAGGAGGGGAGGCATTGGATTGCAAAGATAGGAGATCTGTCATAGCAGAGCAAAGCAAACCGACAGTAGACCGGCAATAGCACACATTACGCAAGATATGCCAGGTCTAGGAAAGTACAAATTAAAGCAGGCCGCCGTATCCATGCCAGAAAATGGTAGGTGGAACGCGCAGAAATATAAAGGGAAGGTCAAGAGGTAATCCACGGCAGCCAAATGTAATTCAACACCAAAGGCACCACAATAGTAGTTCCGGTAGTAAAACACATAAGATACCCTGTAGCTATGATTGTACATACACACCCTATGACATCATCGGTGTTCACAGCACAATAGTATAAAGTGTGAAAGCACCCTACACACACCTGTGAATTCCCAAGCACTGCACCATAGGTGTAAACACACGAGGAACTTTTAAAATGTACATGTTGGGAGCTGCCATAGCTGTGATTCATCAGCATGTGTTAGAGACTGACAGTGTTGTGGAGGATGATGCCGACAACCACCGCAGGCCCCGGAGGAGGAGAAGAGTGTTCAGACCAAGGGTAACTTACCAGGGGCTACATGATCTGGAGATAGTAGAGCATTACAGGGTGGACAGGGACATCTTACAGCAAATAGTGGAGCTGTGCCGGCCACGCCCGAGAACCAGAAATAACAGAGGGGAACCCATCCCAGTGAACACGAAGGTATGTGTAAGCATGTGAATACTAGTCACAGGTACCTTTCAAAGGCCAACTGGAGATATAATGGGGATCTCACAGGCATCAGCATCCAGGGTACTACACCAGTTCCTGGATGCCATGTTACCACATGCCAATGAGCATATATACTTCCCCCGAACTCAGGAGGAGTTGGCCAGCAATATGCGTCACTTCCACCGTGTGGCACACTACCCGGAGGTACTGGGTGCGATAGACTGCACGCACATACAAATCAAGTCACCACCCGGTGAGCATGGTAGGTGCTACATAAACCGCAAGGGATTCCACTCCATCAACTGCCAGGTTGCGTGCAGTGCCCAGGGCATAATCATGGATGTGTGTGCTGGCAGCCCTGGAAGCTACCATGACTCCCATATCTGGCATGCCTCACAGCTGTATCAGGTATTTGTCAGGGGGGACATCCCACATGGCCACCTTGTGGGGGATACTGGCTATGCACTGGAGCCGTGGATGATGACTCCCATCAGAAATGCACACACACCCATGCAAGAACGCCATAATGAGGCACACGCACAAACCAGAATCATCATAGAGCATGTGTTTGGGATGCTGAAATCACGGTTCCGGTGCTTGGACACATCTGGTGGAGCCTTGCAGTACTCTCCAGGCACGTGTGCCCACATCATCATAGTATGTGCCATGCTACATAATATGATCCTGCGGAAACAGCTGCAGCAGGGACAAAATGGTGAAAGCCCTCATAGCCCACCACATTTGCCAAGGCCATCACAGGCACAGAGGGATTCAGACCATGAACACACTGTGCCAGCCCCGTAGGCAGACAGAGGCGTGCCCAATATGCCTACACCTTGGCAAAGAGGGAACGTATAGCACATACGCTGACAGTGTAGGCCCCTACGGACTGACACACCTCTCCACCTGCACACACAGTAAAATGGATGGCACACAAGCACGACCACCTGTAAATTGTAATGTATAGGTGGCCCACTGTGTGAATCCTACATAGGCAGCCCACAAACATTGTACACAACAGCTATTGGAACACAGAATGTCAACACCTGAACAGTACATACGCCTATCAGCATATGTTGGTGCTGTGTGTATAGGCTCCCAGGTACATCGGTGGGTACATGGCCGATTGTCAGAGGCCATACACCAAATGGGGCAAACAGTGTTTGCTGTCACCACAACATCGAGTAACCAACTGTCGCGTAGAGGAGCAGAGGCAATCGTGGGAGCACATGTGTTTAAGCACTGTTCTGCAGATACTCAGCACGGAGTCCCTGCTGCGTTAATGAGGGGCTCCACATAATATAATCATGGATGTTGTGTCAAGGCATGGGGTGTACCCATGACAGGTATTCATCACCCCAGCATGCTCCACCCACGGTCGTTTGAAGGTGTAGCACAGTATCGTGTGTGGCTCACTGTGATATACATACCCAATGCCGGAGCACATACAGTAAACATCACATGGACATACCATTAACTGGACTCATCAATATGTAAACTAACTGAATTACCCATGTGACTGCAGTATGGAGTAACAGCTGTAGTGTACTCCACATACAAAATGACATAACACGTGTACAAATCCCAGATGGCCATATGTTAAATGCAGTGACCGAAGTGCATGTTCCCGGTCCCACGTCCTGCAAGGGATGTAACGTAATCCCGAAGGCACGAGTAATGCATGTCGGATGCAGGTCATCAGATCATATGTTTAGCACACGTTACCGGGAATATGCATTGCCCACTGCTGGTAAGCGACGTTTAAATATGACTATATGGATATGCACAAAACAGGGATAAGCTACTCCGAATATCGCGCAGATCACGGTGAATGATGTCCAGAACAAGTGAAACCAGCATTATTTACCCCTGTACTAATAGCGCCTGCTCTGAAGGGTAAAACGACCACTGCCAGGTGTAGAACACACAATCATGTATAGAATCACCTAACACTATTGCTAGGCAAGATGTATCTATTTTAGGGTTGCCATCCCTTCAAAGTACTAATGTGGGACATACATCAGATGTCTGCAGGCCGACACATACACCCGGCCAGTACGGAAAGCAGAACTGCACTGTTTTGCCTAGATAAAAGCTCATTCTTGTGATGTTTACTCACTTATTCTGTTTGTTGGCTCAGATACAGAATAACTGTTTTATGCGATTATTACATAAACTATAGGAAATAAGTATGTTCTAAAATCACAGGACATTTGCCATGTTTACAAATATTTTGCAGGACACAACTGCCCAAAGAGGGACTGTCCCTCGCAGAGTGGGACAGCTGGCAACCCTAACCTATGGCAGGTGTGTAATGTGACAGGTACAGACACAAACGTGCGGAGTCCAGGAAACAGTATACACCAAGTACACAATGAAAGGTGTAGCTTGCCTGTCACTTTCCCCGTCAGATATATATATATATATATATATATATATATATATATATATATATATATATATATATATATATATATATATATATACATATATACATATATATAATACAGATAGAAAGGGCGATAGAGTGATATATGTTGATATATACGGATTCAGCGATATCTTCAAATATATATAGATAGGTCAACGACATTCATAATACCTTGGAGGTACAAATACTTAGGATACCACCAACTATGGAATGTGCAACATACCGACATGCGTAACCACGAGGCTGAAAGACTGAAAGAGAACAGTACAACCGCGAGTAATAGTATGATGATATAAATGGATAATTTGGTACCGCTGCCGGTGTTACGGTCCACGTAGATACTGTGTTCAACTGTGTGTGTGAGTGCCGTAGTCTGTGTATGTGTGTGTTGAGGGTGCTGTGTGCATCCTCGTGTGACTGTAATGTGTGTGTGTGTTCGCATCATGTATCTGCTAGTGCCAACACGGAGGTAGATGATTACGGTAGGTGTGGGTATAGCTAGCTGTAGGCATACAGTCACCACCTGTCCCACATTAGGAGGGACAGCCCCTCCCTGGGCAGGTGTGTCCCGACATAAAACATTACAAAGGGCAAATGTCCGAGATCGTAGGACATTAATATGTCCCATACATAATGTAATAGTTGCATTAAATAGTTATGCCTGTATGTAAGAAACGTGAATGTTACATGCAATATGATAAGTAGCCAAAGTCCAAAAACAATAGGTATGTATTGAGGATAAAAGTATGTGCTATCCTGTTTACTGACCATGGCTATGTGTTGGCCTGTAAACACCGCTGTGTGTCCCGGAAGTGTCCAACAATGGCCATATGAAAAGGTGTCAACCCATGG